>NC_056746.1:983755828-983815828 GCF_019279795.1 Protopterus annectens | reverse complement strand
AGCAGGGTGACAGAAGTGATCCCCGGGGTGAATTTCCTATCTCCCATCCAATCTCCATGGCTCCTTTTGAAAAGGGCCAAAGAGGTGCTCTGCTTGACATGTATGGGCAGTCTATTTCAGAGTCTGGGGAGTCCCTGGGTCAGGAACCTATCCCTCCAGCATGTTTTGTTCATTGTGATGACAAGGTTTAGATACCTTGAGCGTGTGTCTCTGAGGGATTGAGATTTCTTTAATTGTAGCATGTCCAACAGCTCTGGGTTTGACATGGCCTTGTATGTTAAGCAGAGATCGCCTCTGAGTAGACGATATGCGACAGAGTTTAGCTGGAGTTTTTTAAGGTGGTCAGCATAGGGCATCTGCTTTAGGCCTGTGATTCTTTTAGTGAGGTATTTCTGTGACCTTTCCAGTTGTTGTAGATGCCCTTAGAGGTACATACCAAATGGGGTGTTGTATTCTATAATGGGTCTAATGAGGGATGAGTACAGTGGGACAATGACCTCCTTTTTTCTGGATGAAAAGCCCTTAGTGATGAAGTGTGCCACATAGAAGGATTTCCTGACTGTTGTGGCGATGTGGTTATCGAAGGTGAGACCACTGTCCACTTGTGTCCCTAAGTCTCTTATCACACTTTCAGTGTTTAGTGTACTGCCACCTATGTGGTAATTCACGGGTACATGTTTTTTCCCAAAGGGGATAACTATACATTTCTTGGCATTGAGCTTGAGCCCATTGCTCTGGCACCAAGCATCTGTTTCTGTAAGGCCCTTTTGTAGAATATCCACATCATTTGGGGATTCAATAATGGCTCCCAGTTTGTAGTCATCTGCAAACTTTGTTAGCCAGAGTCCCTTAGTGTTGGCCTGTACTTCGAAGAAGTAGATGACAAACAAGAGCAGTCCCAGAACTGAACCCTGAGGTACTCCACTTGTCACTTGTCTAGGCAGCTACTTTTACAGTGTGGGTTCTGTCAGTAAGTCAGTTGGCAACCCATTGAGTGATGTAGGGATTAATGCCCAGCTTAGTAAGTTTACTATGATTCCAGAGTGGGGGATGGTGTCGAAGACCTTGCCGAGGTCCAGATAGGCTGTGTGGACTACCTTACCCTCAGCCACAACTCTGGAGACTGATTCAAAGAAGTCAATCAGGTTCAGGAGACAAGCTTGGCCCTTCATGAACCCAAACGGCATGGGGGCCAGTGTTTGAAGGTTGCCACTGTCTTTGTTTATAAGTTCCATGATAATATGTTCCATTGCCTTGCAGATCAAGCTCATCAGACTGATGGGGTGGTAGTTCCCAGGATCCAAGGTGGATCCCCCCTTGTGGAGTGGGATAACTGTAGCTGTGTGCTACTCAGTGGGCATGAAGCCTGAGGCGAGACTATGATTAAACATGACACTTAGGTGAGGTGCCAGTTCATTTTGTATTTCATGTAGTACACAGCCTGGGATGTCATCTGGTCCCATGGATGCTGTATTCTTAGCTTTGGAGAGTGCAGTTTTTACCTGTGTGGCCATTATTACTGGAATTTGGCAATCTTTCAGTATTGCTATGGGCCATTTAGGGTTTGAGAGGGTGGTGAAGTTGGCATTGAATCGATCTGCCAGGATATTGGCAATATCTTTGGGATCAGTATATTTAATGCCAATCTGTTGTAGCTCAGAGCAGATCTGAGCATTGCCATTTAGATTCTTGACATAGCTATAGAATGCCTTGTGGCTGTCTTTGGAATGTTTTCCAATTTTATTTTCATGACTAGCTTTGGAGGATTTTATGAGGCATCTCAGCTTCTTACTGAGGAGATAGAATAGGTGGTCATAATGGCATCTGTAGTGGCCCAACTCAGCTATATCAGTTAGTCGGGCTTGTGGTGAAGTAGCACATTAACATCATTCTGGTTCAGACTCAGAGCCTCTTTGAGCAGGATGTGGGCTTAATCATGTGGAAGACTCTGGCCATCAGGCCAGCAGGAGGGTGACCAGGCCCATGGCATCAGCCATGGTGATGCTCTTTGGCAGATTGCTCTCAGGGAGAGGTAGGCAAGCAGCCATCCTGCAGCTAGCACCCAATCATATCCCCTTCTATGCATCACCTCTTGCTACTAGGTTATTGGTCCAGCCCTTGCCATTGGCATTTGTCTTTCCTATATATGTTTGTGTCCATCCCTATTTACCCCGGTCTCATGAGTGCACTACCTCTTGTTTGTCTGTAGCATTTCATATTTGTCTATTTCTAACTGTACACTTCTTACCCCCTGTTTTTATATGATGTTTTTCCTTGCTTGCATCACATGCCCCTCATCCCTTTGGCATAAATATAAAAAGGGGTCTACATCCACCAAAAGTATTATTCATTTTTCCCACCCTCCTGCCTTACAAACTGGCATAAGTGTTCATATTATGTGTTTTCCTGTGTTTGGTCATGTCCCCTTTATCCACTATTCGATATCCCATTTTTCACCTTACTTTGTTGTTGTTGCATGAGGCCAAACCTGAGGCTGGCAACACATGTTAGATAATGTGTTTTTTTATGCTTTATTTTTCCATGGTGCTTGTAGTCACTATGTTGCACAACATGCCATAAAGCATGCCACCAAAATTCTACATGTCAGTCATCCCGTTCTTCTGTTTTAGATAGTACCATGAGACCATAGGCATGCTTAAGGGTGCATGTGCATATGGCACATACATGTGAGACCAACATGTTGCCTTGTTCTTCTGAATGGCAATGCAATAAGTGTGTTGTGCAATATTTACAACTGGGCACTGAAAGTCACTCAGTAGTGTCCCCTGCCTCACTTTTACATGTTTAGTTATTCTTATTTTGTGCTACACAGCAGAACTTAACTGAGTACAAACAGCACATCTGTACAGTGAATCTTAACAATCCCTGTATAAACTGCCCAATTCAAGAATAATCCATATATATCAAGAAAAGTTACAACAGAATGTGTATTCTCATGTAAAGTCAATCCAGATGTACAAATCAAAGTGGTGCACCAAGAACAGAAGTTAATTTCCATTGCTCCTTTGTGCAAAGATAGTTGCAGCTACAGGTTTTTCAGCGAAGTATCAACAGGTATCTCATGGACCCCACCCTACAAGAGTGCCCAGAAAAAAAAGATTAATCACTTCCAAGGAATATAAAGCAGCAAGGGCAACAGCAAAGAAAGAAACTTTGGACAGTTACAGCAAGAAGAAAGAAACAGAAAACTACTATACCCAAAGCTCCAATGGTTCAAATTCTGACAAAATTTGACAGTCAGTGGTGGAATAAATGGAGCTTGAGTCACAGGCTTGTTTGTCACCAGCCCCTCTCCCCCACACACACTTGTTTGGAATAATGCATACATTCAGTTGTTAATCTGGATTCATCTTCCTGATTATTTTAAATTATATGCCTTTTATAAAGCAAGAGCTGTTGAGGATGTTTTAAGTTAGCAGTCTTGAATATATCTGCAGCAAGAAGTGAAACTAAATTTACTAACAAATAATTACAAAGTTACCCATTTCACAACATTTCAACCTTAAAAGACCACTTGAACTGCTGGTATTATAACACACCAATGACCATACTCATCAATTACTCATTTTATCGATCTTCTATAGATTGAGTGTCTGATTATAATAAAAATGGCCACAGTAAAATATTTCAACATATTTTTCATAAATGCATACCAGTACTGAAAGGACAAGTCAATGACTGTTTAACTTTTATCAGCTTGGCAGAGTCAGTCTTTTTCATCCCCAGAAAGACCCAGTATGCAGCAATTATAGCCATATTGTTGACTGAATCCACCTTGGATATCTGATTGTGGTAAAAGTAATTAACAACAACATCAATAATGGCAAAAGTGACATATTTCAAGTTGGATTTAGACAAACAAACAGTAGCCAACAAAACAAATCTTGAAGCCAGAAAAAATGTCGTACTTATGAAACTAAAATTTGTTAGCGCTTTTGTCACCTTTCATTAAAGGAACTTCTTCAGACATTTATAATAACTCAAGTAATAATTTAAATAGTCCTAAGTTGATAACATCATTGACCTCCCATTATCCAAATTCAGCAAGTATATAAGTAAATACATTCAGATTTCTTTGTGTATAAAAACTTTGTAAAACACAAACAAATTCTTCACTGATATTAATTACAACAAAAATGTCAAGTATTAAGTACCCGCATAGAAATGTTTTTTACCTGGTTAATGCTTAAGTTTTAAAATACATTTAAGGGAACAAGAATCATTCAACCCAGGGTAGGAAAAGGCATTTACTCTCAGTTGCCATAGCAACTCCCTCTCCTTGAGTGATGAGTCTTAAAGCCCAAGACCCCCTCTTGGGATCCAGGTCTATTTTCTCAATAACCATAAAAAGGAAAGTGAGGTTAGTGTGTTCCAAAATATGCTTGGACAAAGCATTATTGTTGTCCTGTCTACTAATACTATACTGGTGCTCATATATCCTTTGTCTAAATTGCCTCTCAGTCTTTCCTATATAGAAAGAGGGACACTGTTGGCACCTAACTAAGTATATAACACCTATTGTCCCACAGTCAAATTTTCCTTCTAAGGAATATTTAATATTCCCTATAGTAAATGAGAAGAAGTTTCTATATATTTACAAGAAGAACATCTACATTTCTTCATCCTTTTGTTAGGAACATATGGGTTAACTTCTTTTTCAAGTAGTGTTTTTAGGTTAGAGCCTTTTCTAAATGTTACCCTAGGTCCTGGTCCTAACTTGTTCCTAGACATTGTGTTATCATTAATCATGACCCATTTTTTATTTATAACCTCCCTCAGGAGTTTGGCATCACTTGAAAAGGTTGTTATAAAACTGATGTTGTAATCTAAGTCATCCTTTCTATTAAAAGAATGTTCTGCCAAGACCATTTGTTCATCACCCCTTGAGGTTCCCCTATTTAAAATGAGCTGGAAATGGCCCATTTCCCTTCTCCTTCTGACCTCTATAACAATCTCATCCAATAAATCTATTGGGTATCCTCTCCTGGTAAACATCCCCCACAAGTGTTTACACTCCACCTCAAAATTGACATCCAGTGTAATCATCCTTGCCGCCCTTACCAACTGACCCTTTACAATGGCCCTCCTCTGGTGGTAAGGGTGATTACTGCTGTAGTGAAGGAAATCATTGGAGTAGGTAGGTTTGTGGTATATTTTGCCAATATACCTATTATGTGTTATGTCCTTAACATGCCACACATCTAAGTATGATATAGCTGTAGTATCAAAATGATATGTGAATTTCAAAAAGGGGGTCATGTTAGATAAGGTCTCAACAAATTTTGGGACATCTTCTTTGTCTCCCTTAAAGATCAAAAACATATCATCAAGGTACCTTGTGTAGCAGTGTACCTTGTTTTTAAACATTTCATGTTGGAATAACAAGTGTCTTTCACAATAGGCCATAACACAATTGGCAAAAGTGCCCCCACAGGGTGACCCCATCACGACACCTGTTTGCTGCAAAAATAAATCCCCATCAAATAAGAAAAAATTATTAGCCAATACTAGTTCTAGGAGGGTAATAATTAGGTCAGTCTCCTCACCAGGTGCCCCATTTTTCAAAGGAAAGTCCCTTACCCAGTCTAATCCCATATTCTGGGGAATGACCGTGTACAGGTCCTTAACATCTATTGTAATGAAGTTGTATTCTTGGTTAAATTCCAGGTTGTTCAGTGTTCCTTAGAAGGAAAATTTGACTATGGGACAATAGGTTATATATACTTAACTAGGTGTCAACAGTGCCCCTCTTTCTATATAGGAAAGACCGAGAGCCACTTTAGACAAAGGATATATGAGCACCAGTATAGTATTAGTAGACAGGGCAACAATAATGCTTTGTCCAAGCATATTTTGGAGCAGACCAACCACACTTTCCTTTATATGGTTATTGAGAAAATAGACCTAAATCCCAGGAGGGGACCTTGGGATTTAAGACTCGAGGAGAGGGAGTTGCTATGGCAACTGAGAGTAAATGTCTTTTCCTACCCTGGGTTGAATGATTCTTGTTCCCTGAAATGTATTTTAAAACTTAAAGCATTAACCAGGTAAAAAACATTTCTATGAGGGTACTTAATACTTGACATTTTTGTTGTAATTAATATCAGTGAAGAATTTGTTTGTGTTTTACAAAGTTTTTATACACAAAGAAATCTGAATGTATTTACTTATATACTTGCTGAATTTGGATAATGGGAGGTTGATGATGTCATCAACTTGGGACTATTTAAATTGTTATTTGAGCTATTATAAATGTCTGAAGAAGTTCCTTTAATGAAAGGAGACAAAAGCGCTAACAATAAATTTTAGTTTCATAAGTACGGCATGTTTACTGGCTTCAAGATTTGCTTTGTTTGTTTTTCCATCTTTTGCTTAGTTGAAACATACAGTAGCCATTTATCATTGCAATTTACATCTCGTAAATGGACACCAGACCTCCAAACCCATATTAAAAATTGGGTACTTGTGTATTATCGCAACCAGATTTTCTGACTTGCTGGACTTTATTGTCTTTTACTCAAACAACAACAAGGGAGTGTAATCAGGAAGAGTAGACTGTTAAAAACTCTTCTGGGATGTTGACGGTGGCTTTGTAAAATGTGTAAGTGTTCGAATTTGAGGATTTGTGGCTAGCTTGCTTGAAAGATGTCAAGCAATGAATTCAGCGATCATCACAGTGGCTGCTCATGTATATGTATGTTGGCCAGAAAGGAGTGTGGGCAACTTACAGAGTATGATGCTTAGACACACACACACACACACACACACACACACACACACACACACACACACACACACACACACACACACACACACACACACACACACACACACACGCACACACTTCCAACGGATTAGCTGCTTTTGAGCATGCTAGCCACAAATCCTCACATTTGCAAACCCTTAATAGTTTTTACAAACCCCACCAAGATCCCACAAAAGAGTGTTTTAACAGTCTAACCTTCCCGATTACTTTGTAAGAAGTTAGACAGGGTACTGCTTTGCTTCTCTTTTCTGATGGCTTTCTGTTCTCAGGGTAAAGGCTGAGAAAAAGGAACGTGTTTTAAATGGAATAAGGGACTTGCTTAACTGACATCATGAGATGCTGGCAGTAAATGGGGAAACCTGTTTTTCAAACCTTATTTCTTTAGCCGTTTCAGTGAGAAACCTTCCTAAAAACCAGAACACATTACAGAAAATATGTCTCTCAGGTTTTTTTCATACTTCATTGGTCCCAGCTGACACAAGGAGAAGCAGCCAGCATTAGCACGAAAATGTGGTTGCGATAATACGTAAGTACCAAAAATTGTTTAAAATTAGCAGATGACCCAGTAGTTATAGCCACTTTATTGATGGTTTATATCTTTTACTGTTATGAAAAGTAAATTGCATGTATTTTTGGTAGTTTTGGAGAACTATAAGAATTGGGTAAAGATGACTAACATCACACTATAAGACCCAGACGTGTATCCTGTTTTAAAGAGAAGAGCACACATGATGAAGACATAAGAAAAATTGTTAAGCATCTAGCAACAGATGCTAAGATTATATAGATAATCTCTGCAGAAGAAAAAGTCTTGAGTAATTCCATATTAAAGAGAACTGTTACTATTGTACATGGTGGTATTGGCAGACAACTTAGCATTTCAGTACTCTATCCACAAATGCAGGGCCTTTGAAAAATAAATTATCTGAATAGTATGAAAGAAATGATGAGCTAATGATATTGCTACAGCATCTACTGAACTAGATCAGCTATGTGTCAGGGAATGGCTAGTAAAAACAGTCACAGAGTAACAAACATTTTAACTGTATGCTGAAATCTTTCATAATTCAATCTCATGGAGGACACTGCCTCACAGTAATATGCAACACTGACTGCATAATAGGTGCTGAAGATCAGGTAGTTGTGAACATTACTCCAAAAATTACAGGCTACACTGAATTGACAAATGTCAACCCATCATAGTTGCTGGAGGCTATAAAGAATGCACGGGAAAATAAATCACTAAAATGCAACACATTTGGGCTATATTATACAGTCTATGCCTGTCAATGAAGTAATTCATTCTTTAGTACAATGAATAAAGCAAATAATTAAAACAACATAGGTGCTGTTGTAGCAGTTTTTGTTCAACAACCTTCAAACTATACAAGGTCAGAAATCTTACAAAATAGGATAGATGCCCATTGTTTAAAAAATCACAATTACAGTGAATTTATTCCAAATTTGTTTTACAAAAACAGTAGCCACAGTAAAGTAATACAGCTTTCTTTACCAAAATCACTTTAATTCTGCAAAGGAAAAATAATGACTAGCAGTCAAACATTTCCATTTATGGACAGAAATTATACATACTTTGCTGCCAGTGCACAGTTAAATGTCCAATTGCAATAAAATAACCACCAAAGATGCATTTTAAACTCAGTTTTACACAAATACACAGTTGTTCACCAGCTCCCACAACTAATATGTGGTTTCTTGTCAGTAATAGTTTGCATACATCTAAGATAATAAACTATAACAAAAAATAAAAATAATGGTCACTCAAGTTTACTTAAATACAACCCTTCTTGCCAGTCCTCAAAGCCCACACATAGATGCCTGCCAAGAATACTTATGCAAATATCAAATATCACACTGTAATAAAATAAAAAAAATACAATAAAACAAAATAATAGTCACACAATGCATTATACATTCTGATTTATAAAAAATTAGCTTGGTTTATCCCTTACATAATTTTGGATTCCTCTCATCCATCATACTTGATTCTGAAGCTGCTAAGTACACATTGCAGCAATATACTGGTAGCACCAGTAATTTAAAGAAAGATGCCCCTTTTGTGTTGCATTTCCCTTAACCAAAAGCAAAAACAAATGACTTTATGAGGTACATTTTTGTAATATCATGTGTGACACCACACCACTGAACCAGTAATCAAGAAACCTCAGTCCTCACCACTGCCACCAGTGGAGGACGTACACTGGGATGATGACAAATTGCACACACAGTATTACCAGATGCAGCTCTCTGCATCAAGTGCAATTTCTCTTAAGAGCACACAGAGACCAAAATCAGTCTGGGACTGGTTTCTCCCTCTTTCTCCAGATCCTCAGTAAGACTCCCCACTGACACAGCTATAGAGTTGAGATTTCAGCTGAGTGGCCAAGCCAAGACCTCCAGCACTCTCTCTGCCCAATGATTCATGTCCCTACCCAAGTAGCTGATACACACACTCTTTGATGTTTGATTTATACACACACACACACACACACACACACACACACACACACACACACACACACACACACACACACACACACACACACACACACAAACACACACACACACACACACATACACAAACATACCAGGGAAAGGCTGGCACAAGTTTACTAGCTATGCTTCCTTTTACCCAGACTATAAGGTAGTTATCACTGCAACCAGCTAGCTCCTTATCAGCTACTTTAAGACATTTAACAAAGGGTGTCTAATCTTACTCTGTACTGTTACTATTAATACAAATAGTAGTTTGACCAAGAACAAGGCTATTAGGAGTGGCCCATACAGTGTCACCAAATAAATATCTAAGTAATCTCAGAACTTAAATATCTCTAGACAGATCAGCCACAGTGAAAAGTTTAAATATATTTAATAATAAATATTAAAAGAACAAGAAAATACTCAGTATACGTTTACAGTGACATCAGAGTTTGAAATCACAGGAAATATTTAAAATAACATTGCAGGACAGCCTTAAATAAATAAATAAAAATATCTAAACTAAATGTTGCTATATTCCTGAATATATCTAAGAGAGTTACTATACCCTTCTTAACTTGCTTAAGAGAAAGGCAGATGTGGTGAATGGATCTTCTCTAGTTGTTGTCACATCAAAAACATAATACAGAATGCTGTGTCTCACTCAGAGAGGTCTCAAATTAATATCACAGATATTACTGCTGGGATAACTTTCAGAATGTCATCTTTGCTTGTTATCTGACTCCTAGTTCCCAGGCCCCAAAACAACCATTGATGGCAGCTGGTAGCATTTAGCATTTACCTGTGAAAATACATAGACCTCAGATCTTTGGCAGATTCTGGAAGTTATAAAACAATTTACATTCCTCCACATTTAAAGACAATACAGGAATCTCCATAGTTTTAGACATTGTGTCTCCTTGTTGCATTGAAACTGAAAGATATCATCTTTTATTGTGTAGCCATAAAATAATTTAATTTCAGCTATGTTTCTAAAATTTACTTGAGTGAGGTTAACCTTCACTGTTCCTGTTTCCACTGTTAAAATATTAACATTTAAATTGTTACAATAGTGTATGTACACTTCTGTTCTCTTCCAGCAGGGCACACTGTGGATACATCTTTAAGCTCAGTACTTTACAAACCCTTTTCAACACACATGTCTGTATAAAGAAGTTTGATATACACATGAAATACAGTTCTAATACAGTTGTAACACAAGCATCTTATATGAATCATGTTGATATTCCCAAATGACATTTAATTATTTACAAAATTCCAGATAGCTGTGGTGGCAGTACCTCCTCTGTGACATCATTCATTGAAGTCAACAGATTTTATACATTCCCCGGGATTCATGAACAATCATGAAGTCGCCGCATGCCAGCTACACAATGAGCAGAGCGCTAATCAAATATGCATGCTGGTCATTGTGCCTACACAAACGCAAGCAGTTTTCCATGGCCAGCAATAGTGTTAGTGGCCATGTAAAGTTGTTTGCAAGTATCAGCCCACAATACAAACAAAATAGATCGCATATAAGCAGTGCTCAGATATGAGCCTGCACTGTAGTCTACACATATAAATACAAATACAGGGAAACAATACAGAATAAAGGAAAGTGAAATGAGAGAAATGTTACATAAAAATGTGATATAAGCAGGTAGTAATGTTGTAGAGGGGAAATGTTTAATGGTCACTCATATCCCACAGGCAAATGTTTTGAAAGTGTGTAAGAAGTATTTTGAACATAAAACCTGTAGGATTAATGTAATGATAATTACTGTGAATGTCAATCCCTCAGGTATGCATATAAATAATAACAAACATGCTGATAAAGGATGTGGATAGGGACATAGCACTGCATTGCAACAAAGTGGAGTATAGCTGTGATCTACATATTAATTAAATTGCTGACTTGAGATAGTTTGCAAATATGGAATATGCATTATGGGATGAATGCACAGAATGCATTCATAGCATATAAGGAAGTATATACAAGGAACTGATGTATAAAAGCTGACAGCAATGATATATTATCCCTCTCGCCATGTATAGACAAGAGCAGAAGGACCTTACATCTGTAATATCAGGTAACTCAGGCATGGACATATTTCTGCAAAGAAATGGCAGTGGTATCAATACAAAAGGGTTTCATTACCTACAAGCATGTGATAGACCGGCAAGTGTTGTATTTTTATGTAAATGAATGGAAATCTAATAATAAACAACATACATAAGTGACCAGTGTCAAGACTGAGCAGATGACATCTCAGGAGTTTATTTTTGCTATTGCCTACTTGCAAAGACATTTGACATACTAATAATGGGCATACACATATACAATCACAGGGGACAGTAACAGAACATGATTCAACAGCAGCAACATAGTAGAAAGTGATGCAAAAGAGGACCAATCACATATTCTGATGGTCACCCTGCATTCCATACAGTTAGACATATTTATGGAATCACACATCTGCCAGTAAGCTATTTACTGTGATAGAAACAATGGCAGTATTAAATACACGTCCAGAGGGTGACATGTAATACAAGGCATAATTATCTTGTGAATAGATAATGCATATGAGCAAGGGATGACCTAAGAAACATTTGCAGCATGTCCTTTCAGAATACATGCCTGAGCAGATATCAGAGAGATACATAATCATGGGAGTCACAGACTTATACATGTTGGTCACATAAGGAAGAACCCCACGCCCCAAAGGATAGAAAGCACGATCATGCCATATAAGGTGTAGTGATGACATGTGTGGTATGACAGTGGTTGAAAAATCTAGCCCATGAGTGTATATAAGCCACTGTAGTCTGGCAGACAGATGTTATCAGATTGAAATGCCTGCTTATTATACAATGCACTCTTCAGACCCCTGTATTGACTGCATGTGCCACCTCATCTAACAGTAGAGGCTGTCACAAATAATTATATTGAATGTGTGTATGTCAGCATATGAGCAATCAAATTTAGTCAGAATAAACAAGCTATAAATATTACTGTCCACACAAAACTGAGCATTACATTATGGCTGAGTCTTTGAAAGAGAAGCTGTTTCTGTCATGTAGGACACACATACTTTCCCCAGAAGTGAACTCCAGTATATTTGTGTAGATATGCTGTAAATGCCAATACTCAATGCACAACATGCCTCAAATAAACATTTCAATGCCATGCAATCACAACCTAAAATTAGGAATAAGGAAGTTGTGAGAACAGTTAAACGTATTACTTGCAGGGGAAGTGGATACACACATCCTTCCACACACACAGACAAACACACGTCTTCTTTGCTCAGTATTGAACCTCCTACCTATCTAGTATACACAACCTCAAGAGCAATATACTAATCACAAGTGCCACAAGAGAAGATACACAATACCTGTCTGAAATTGGATACTGAAATATTTGCAAAAATCAGTACTTGGAAGAGATAGTACTCTGTATCCCAGGACATGCAACAAATGCATATGTGTGCACAGGACAATGTAATATCGCTATGATTGTCACATGTAATGACATGCTTTGATAATGCGATGTAGATACTGTCCTTACTGTACATTGTGGTATTGTGAGGGACATTGACATGTTACACATAATGGGTTGACATTGACATTGACTGTTGCATATCACTGGATTATCAATAAAAAATTCCTGTGACATCATGTTGAGATCATTACACACTTGTATTTTCTCATACTTGCACTATGTACATTGGCATGACAAACATGGAAGTCATACGTAGGTCAGTACACCACAGAATGGCAGTGATGGATGTGGTGATAATACGTTATCCAAGCTGGTAACACTTTGCAACTGTAAACAGAGTAGAGCAGACACACTAAAGCAATGTCTTTTGGCTTCTCCCATTAAGGGTCACCACAGCAGATCAGTAGTCCGCAGATTGATTGGCAGTGGAGTTTTACAGTGTCTGGTTGCTAGCCTGGTGCCCAACCTTCACAGAAGACAGGCACACACTTGCACCTACCTGCTTGTCTTTAAAAACTCACTTGACTGCAAGGAGGACATGCAGACTCCACACAGAAGGTGCTCCAGCCAAGGATCAAACTGGAGGACCTCTTGCTGTGAGGTGACAGTGCTAACCATTGCACCACCACAGCCAATAGTACTTCACAACAAATGAATTAGGTGAGTTAACATCATTCAAAACTCATGATAATCTTTGGACAACAGTAATTCAGTCATAAAAACATTCTGCAACAGAAAACTATGAATTTTTGATCTCCTTTTTTTCTTTGTACTGCTTAAGTGCAGAGCTGCTAAAGTGATTTGCACTGCTGATGACAGCGTTAGCATATGTGTAACCATATCCTAAAGTGTTGAACTTGCAAAAGTAGTTACCAGTACTCCTTGTTGCTCTCTGCCAACATCCATGCAAAGACCTTTTCAAGACAACGTTAACAAATGCTAGCTGGCAGATTAGTGTAGCATCAGAATAATGATGTGCAAAGTAAAGGGGGTTATCCAATAAGGGGGTTATCCAATAAGTACATAAACGGTAGTCAGACAAAACATCATAAAACATGTTGCCATCTGTACATATCTGAACATTTTCAACATGCCACACCTGAGTATTATTTTAGCACAATATGCAGAAATTAATATTTGTGAAACTTAAGAGTTGACAGATGATTTTAGCAAATATGAATATATGTAATTATCTTTATTACTCTATCAAGCACTGTAATCCATACATCCAACTCTTCACCTTGTTTAAATTTATAATAAAGTAAATAAACATAGCTTACTTAGCAAAGCAACACAAAATGAGACAGAGTCCCTTGGGAGAAGGCAATCAAATCCAATTGTATCGCTATAAACATTGCACTGTACTTCCATATAGCGTTAGTTGCATTTATTGCTCAGCACCAACCATTGTGCAAATGCAGAGGTGGACAAACAATGATACAGAAGGGAGAATATACATCATTAGGGTGACATGGAGGCAGGGACAAAATAAATTATCAAAAATAAGGGTAATGGTGGCTGACAACTATATGAAACAAAAACAGTCATTAACTTAGCTAATGGCTGGAATAGAACCCATGACATTATTTAAAAACAAACTTTCTACAGATTCAAGCATTAACTCACCACACCACAAATAAGTATCATTTGATTATCAGTCTTTTCATAATACAACTCTAATTCTGTTTTCATCTCATGTGGTATCTTTATCAATGGTTATAGCACTCCCTTTAATATGAACAACCTTTCCTACTAATGGTCAGTAAATGTGATCACTTAAGCCGGCATTTGAATGTTAGGATGTTCATTCCCCTACATCAGTCAATCTACTTGCGGCCCTTTTTATGTATCTTCTCCCTGACACACCCCTAATAGGTGTACAGCAAAGAGGGGAGAATGTGAAATCACATTGATTCTGCAGTCATGGTAGTTAAAGATATCTGCAAGCCATTAACAAAAAAAAAAAAACACTTCTCAGTGTTGATCCTTATGTTGCTGAGGTGTGTGCATGTAATTGTGTAGGTTCTTATACCATGCTTACATTCCCTACACTTAATGCAGTTTTTGGTATTCAGGAATTCTACTGATTTGACACATCATTTGCATAATCACAGTGCTCACAGGGCTGACTCAGCACTATATATAAAGATAATGGTGCATCTAATGCCCTTGTATTCTACTGAAGAGAGTGTTTTGAAACAGAGCTTGAAACAGCTAGTAAAATAAGACTTTGCAAGATTTGCCTAGCTTCTAAAGTGCTGTATTGTCAAGGTATGTTGCTATTTCTTTAGTAGTGCTTTTAGTTTAACATTAAAATATGAAGTTCCTTTGCTGCTGAAAAGCATCTATATCATTTTAGATTTATTTATTCTTCTCCTTTCCTTTTGCCTTAGCCATGTTTGCATTTCTAAAATTATGCTATGAAATAGTACATGACTTAGTGTTAACTATTTTATTCTATATGCATGTATTCACAATTCTAATAGATTATTGTATTCAAAGTATGTAGTAACAGCTGGTGTTTTTATCTATGCTGACAGGGAAAGAAAAAAAGTGTTGGTTTTGTATTTCTAATGGACTGAACTTCACAATGGTGGATATGATGCCAGTTATAACATTTTGGGGTGTTAATTTTCCAATCCTACATTTATATTGTTAACGCAGCAATGTATTGCACAATTTACATCTGTGTTATTTCCATTATAGAAGTGTTATAAGAAATGTGATGATATCTGATTTTAAAATACATACTTCTTTTTTATGAGGGTGATTAGTGGAGGAAGGGAGGTTGGTGGGGTGGATTGAGTGTGGGGAGATTGAGCAGGGTTTGTGGGGGGATTGGTGAGGCTGGGGGAGATTTAGAGAAGGGTTTTGGATGATGTGTAACTTCTGTATAGTTATGAGTGAGCACTCAAACTATAGACATTGTTTGTGTGTCCGTTGGCTGCATACAGTCACATAGAATTAAGGTGACAACCATCCTGTATGTTTATTATATATATATAATTATGTGTGTCTGTTTTCTGTATCTACTCATACATGGATATAGTACCCCATGAGACAACTGTACCATGTAAGCCACCTTATATTGATTCAGAAAATGAGGACATTATGTAGGCTACACACACACACACACACACACACACACACACACACACACACACACGCACGCACGCACGCACGCACACACACACACACACACACACACACACACACACACACACACACACAAACCATGTGCAAAAGATGTTGGCTGTGCCCTGCCCTTTGCACATGTCTTTTTAACTTTGGGTTGCATAAAGGTCTAATGCGCACAGTAGACGATGATTGCTTACTCAGTATGCATTGTGTAGCTAAAATTGTTGATTTCTTGTTCCTACTAAATTTTGACTGGCTTACTGCTATATTGCTGTACAACATAAAATTTCAGTTAATATTATTATTACAGCATTGGAAGCATAAGGTCTTGCTTCTTGGTATTGAGGTGTTAATGAGAGTATAATTAGCCTGTTCTATGTTTTTATGGATGATGGTCAATTGAAATGCTTGATGCAAACTATTGCTTCTAACATGTACCTGTTCTGTTGCAAACACCTTATAAAGGTGATTTTTACTAAGATAACTACACAAAAGGCTCTGCTTAGAGGTATATATATATATATATATATATATATATATATATGGGTCTATCTCATATGATCGACAGTTCATATGACTGACATTCATTTGGTCGACAGTTCATTTGACTGACAAAAAGTATTCAAGGCAAAAACCTGGGATTTGCCCCCCTCCCCACTGTTGTGCGACCGTGGAGTTGTTATATATATAGTTGGGGGGGTGTGGGGGGCAAGGCCCGCCACATCGGGGGGTGTAGGGGGCGAAGCCCCCCACCTATAAATTTTTGTCAGTCAAATGAACTGTCGACCAAATGAATGTCAGTCATATGAACTGTCGATCATATGAAGTAGACCCATATATATATATATATATATATATATATATATATATATATATATATATATATATATATATATATGTATTTCCTCAGGAGCACAATCATTTATATACTTTTTTTAACAGGTTCTACACTTATCTTTATCTTTACTGCGCATAATAATTGCGTACTTGGAGGTTGTCACTGTCTGATGCTATCAGAACACAGCCATTACATGATTAAGTAAAGATTGTGATGTCTGACAGGTATCAGTTTTGCTATGTGTACATGTGTGGGATCTTAGACTTTCAACTAGGTGGTGATTGTGTAAGCTATCCTTAGCTTATTAGCCAGAGCTGAGGCATACTGTGCACACTTCCATCTGGCAGCAGCAGCTGTAGCTGGTAGTTCTCCCTCAGACTTCTCATCTGTACTTGCTGCTGCTGGCCTTGCTTGTTGACTTTGAAACAGTCATTCTGCCACTTGTTGAAGCTGTTTCCTGAGAATTATATCATGTAACAAGGCACAGACAACAAGTATATTTGAATAGGTGCCCGGGTAATACTGCAGTGCACCTCCTGATGTGTCTAGACACCGGAACATTGATTTAGCAAACCAAACACACATTCTATGATATTCCTAGTATAAGAGTGGGCATCATTATATCCATGCTTGGTTAGGTTGTGTGAGTTCTTCATGGGTGTCATGAGCCAGGGCTCTAGTAACCTGCATCTCCCACTACATACCCTTGAGAAATGTCACCCCTAGCAAACCTGGTGTACAACTCACAAGTGTGCCATATGTGTGAGTCATGGAAAGTGCCTGGTTAACTGCACAGACACTGTAGATGATCCCTTCAGCATTACAGACAACCTGACAGTTTACAGAGTGGAAACCTTTTCTGTTGATGTATCTCCTTCCCTGTTCTCCTGGAGAGCCTTTTATTTATTTGTGTATGCAATCTATGGCCCCCAAAACTGTTTTGCATAAGATTTTGTAAATATATTTATAATCTGCTGTGTCTGAGAATACATTTTAGAATCTGCACACAGTTTATCAATTTGTATATATTTACTCCTTCCACATCTTATGTATCTATAAAAACATTTCCTATTATGCTCAATATCTTTATTTAATTTTCTTCAATTTTTTCTTGATCTCACCTAACACTATGCTTAATCTGTTTGTCTAGCTTGTTTATTTCAGTTTTCAAAGTTGTAGTTCGACTTCTCTTCCATTTCTTATATTTTCTGCCTCTCATCTTAACCAGGTATCTTATTCTTATGGAAATATGTCTCCTTGATGCTGTGTGCCTAGATCCTGATTGTTAAACATTTTTTGAATTTTTGCACTCAGTTTCTTTTTCAAAACTTTCCACATTCCATCTGCAGTTTTTCCACTGAACACCTCACTCCAGTTAATTTTATATAGTAACTGTTTTGCTTCCCTATAATCCGTAATTAACCTTCTGCGCATTGGCTTAGATTTCAGTTTGGCAGAATGATCTAGTAACAAATTAACCTTAATAACCCCACAATCACTGCACATCAATGGTGGTAAAACCTGACTTGAAGTTACAGTAATTTCTTTGGTAACGCAAACAATATGTAATATATTCTGTCTTCTGGTAGGTTTCCTTACAATCTGAAGTATTTGTTGTTCCTGAATATACTCTGTGAATAATTTCTTTACTAACATTGTAGAATCAATATTATTCCAGTCTGTTTCTGGTAAATTTAAGTCCCCAGCTAATATTATTCTTCTCTCCTGTGTTTCATGTAAGAAATGTATGAATAAGTGTCAGATTATATGCTAAGTTCACAATACTACTAAACACACCCTTCAATTTTTTTACTCAGGAATTCTAGACAAAGACAAAAATAATGATGGAGGAAACAGAAAAACAAGTCAGGAAAAGTTTTTAAATGTTACTCTAATTAATTTGAAAACTTAACAGAATAACAAGGTTTGCATCAACATCCTCAGTGATTTATCTGAAATATGAAACATTTTATGAGTGACAGGGAAAAATATGAGGCAGAATCAGGGAAAGTTAAAAAGCATGTTATTAATACTCATCTATTTTCACCTCAATTAAAATATGTGGGCTTTTTTTAGAAGGCAGCTTTTATTTGGTGGTAGATTAAACAAATCTTCATACCTGAAAAGTAAAAACTGCAGAATAAGGCAGCTGTTCATTGTATCAGTCTCACAGAGCTTTGACTGTTCTGATCTGTAGACAAAGGTGTTAGAATGAAATAGTCTCAAAACCTTAAGACGCCATTGTGGTACACAGACCGCAGCAGTGTGAGACAGTCAAAATGTGGAATATCACATTTTCAGACAGTGATGTGGCTGAAATTGTTAATCAGTCAGAACAGTTGTAAATGTTAAAGGTAGGTATAATAAAGACGTTAGCAACCTTTAAAAATATATATTATATATGCAGACAAGCAAAGCAAATGGAGTATGTGTCACACAGCGATTTCAAAATCATGCAAGATCTTAGTACTTAAAAAAGAAAGAAAAATAAAAGATGCTAGTACAATTAAGAAATAAATCACAGTGGGGAGCAGAGCCTAGATGGCCATCTGAGAGCAGTGAATTTTGAGAGCTCCATAAACTAGTATAATAATAAAGGAAAATGTTATTATTTTCAAGTTTAAAACATCAGAAATCTATAGATAAACTACTAAACTACATACATATCAATTTTGGTGGAGATGTACAAAAATGTTCATGTCAAGTAACTTGGAGATATATTGAGTCACTGACTATGAACAACTCAAGGAATTCTCATCCAGATGCTGCTTTGAAAAAAGAACTGCAATTTATGACATCTACCTTACAGGAACTATCTTTGAAGATGGATGGCTTTAAAAATGACTTAGAAAACCTCAAATTAAATTCTCAAAAATAGACAGATACTCTTAAGGAACTATTACAGCAACACTATACAAAAATAGCAAATATAGAGGCTTCTCTAAATGACATTGAAGGGAGACTCAAAGAGGAAGAATTCCAAAATGAATTTCTGCTTAAACAGAATACATGGCTGCTTAACAAAATAGATGATTTAGAAAACAGGGAAAGGAGAAACAACATAAGGATCTGTGGTCTGCCTGAAAACACTGAAGGAGAACACATTATTTCATTCTTAACAACTTGGATTCCTGAATTTTTAGACTTAAAAGAGGGACTTTCATTTGGAATTGAAAGGGCGCACAGAGCACTGAGGAAACCTACTTCTAACTCAACAAATACTCCACCTAGATCCATAGTTATAAAATTTCTTTCATTTCTGGTCAAGGAACTAATATTAAAATCTGCTTGGAGAAAATCACCCTTAAAATACAATCAAAGCCTGATAAGGTTTGACAATGATTATTCTTCCAGAATAATAGAACAAAGGGAAAACGTGTGGCCAATAATAAAACTGTTAAAACAAAACAACATTAAAGCACAGCTGGCCTTTCCAACCAAGATAAACATACTTTTTGCCAATGAGATGAGAACCTTTAATGACTTAGAAGAAGCTACTATATTCATGAAAAACAATAACATAGTGTCTATCTCAGAAGAAATGGAATGGATGGCCCCTACTCTTAAAAGAATAAAAGAAACAAATCATTGGACTGATGCTAGAAAGAAACAAAAAAAAAAAAAAAAAAAAAAATGATTCCAAGATAGCTGTCCCAAAAAATAACTCTTATAACTACATTTCTCAAAGTATCAACTGATATGGTACATCACTTGTCATCTGTTTATTTAAAATAAGGAGGGTTTCTTAAACAACTGAGAAACAGTAATGATTTATTCAGAATGTTCAAGAGTCCAGTAATTCTTCACAAACAAAGGTAGGTCAAGATGGGTTACTATTTGCATTATATATAAGCCAAACAAAGCAACATATAATACAAACATAGAAGTTTTTATTCCCCTACTTGAACTCAATGAATACTTATCTTGTTAATTTTTCATTGATTTTACTTATAATAATTTAAGTAATTAATTAACTAATTCAACAAGGTACCATTCATCAGCGTTCAGACTCAGATGTAACACATTAACAGCATATTTAATAGCAGTAACAGTAGAGTGTTTTGAAAAAAAAAAGTCATGAAGACTGATGCCTTCTTCAGTTAAAGTATGATTTAGAAATGTCAAGTATATCATGGTTAAGTAATAGTAGCAGGCTCTTAGTACAAATGTCATAATTATTCTGTCTAAATATAGTTAAAATCAATTGGTATCATAGCTATGAGTGCTGTTTGATCAATCCTGATATAGTGTGTATGGATGCAGCTGTGTCTGGCAGCTGTTGTATATTGTCGTTTTTGTCTCCAGGAAGCTGTGAGTTGCGGCTTGCAATCGAGGTTAACTGATACTTGTGTATTAGGAAGATACATTTGGTGTTTTAGCCTGGATCCAGGGGAAGGAGGTGGATAAAACTGTGATTTGGGATATTTTGGCAAAGAATAGTTTGTTTATACATCTGCTGAGTGAGAGCTGGAAAGGCTGGAAGAATGTTTATTGTTTGTTGTGGGGGCTTGTTGGGAGTTTTTTTTTTTTATTTGCTTTCTGTCCGTTCTTTTTCTGGCTGCTGCCTCACTGAAAGGGAAGAAATTTAGGCTTGAAGCTGCAGTGAAGTGAAGCTTTGCTTCAGGTGCATTGTGAGCCTCTGGTATGCAGTACATGCAGTACACAGACACACTAACAGAAACAGACGCTCCCAGGTTGCTATGGTAACAGAGACAGAGTGACGATAATGCTTAACGGCTCTGAGGAGCCTCTGAGATGATTCTCTGCAATGAAGTTTTTGTTTTTAAAATAAATAAATAAATAAATGTATATATATATATATATATATATATATATATATATATATATATATATATATATATATATATATATATATATATGTTTTAAACCTCATCATGTACACATATCGATGGTCTCCCAACACTTCATTTAGCTCATTAAGTTGATTCTTGATAAAAAAAAACAATAAGCACAATTTTATATGTAAAATGTATTTTGGTCCAAAGACATTAAGGACTTACATAAGAGTGGAAGTCTAAGTTATTGTGAAATACTAAAAGTACTTGGTCTTGTGCAGTGCCCTTTGCAGTGGTCTGGGAGGTGGGCTTGCTTGAATATGTTGGGCATATGGGGATAGCTGATTCTAGGGGTGTTTGGGGGTGCCAGGAAGTGCTAGAGAGTCATCAGATTTCCTTCATGGAAATATCTGTGGTAATGGAAGGTATGTTGAATGGTTCACTGGCAGAAAGGCCACTGCATGGAACAGGCTTGTAAAATGGAATAGGAAAAATATTGGTTTGGATATTTTAAGAACAGCCTGGAAACACACCACATGAACTAGTAAATGGTATTCAGGCAAAACTGGACGGGCATTGTTGCCGTGCTTAAATTACTGTTATGTGTGTATATAAGGATGGAAATATGCTTATAACAAATAAGAAACTAGAAGGGTCTCATAATTTAAAGTCTATGGACTGTATAAACATGCTTGGAAGGAGCTAATAATAATAGTAAGCATTACAGCTTGTGGTCTCTCAAATAACTAAGCAACAGCCAAAAAAAAAAAACACACACAATAGTTATGTAATGTATGAATTTAGTAAATCTAGACATAAAATATATAATCGTCATATAAGATGAAGCAGTCTGCTGAATTTAGATATTAAAGACAGGATTTAATAACATGGGCTTGTGTATAATAACACTACTGTCTTAACTTGTCATAAATGATATACACTATAGTGAACATCAAAGGGAATCATGATGATTTTCTCATATAAGTAAATGTGCATAACAAGTCATATAATTACTTTAACGTGAATTGTGGTTTTGTAACCCATCTTGACCATACATAATACTTAAGCTGCTACCAAGATAACTAATGTTTTATACATGACATCAAACTGACAAAGTTGTTCAAGGGAAACAATAGAAGCCTGAACTAGAAATGTCACAGAATATAACAATGACATTCTGAACAAATAGTATTAAATTGACAATAATCACTCAGTTTAACCTTTGCTGATTATACAAAATAAAATGTTGCCATTTAAATCTAATAACTTTCAGTATATGCCATACAATGGCAATTTACGAATATGGAAAGGGAACTTGTAATCATTAATCACAATAAGTGAATTTGTTGTTTTTAACCTAAAATTTCACTCATTTTATAATAAGAAATAACAGACATGAAAATCCTTATATGTAGGAAATGGGGGGAAGAGGGATGCACTGATAATTAAAATGCACTAACTTTCATCAATGTTCACATAAAACAAACTTGATGCTTTAAGTAATTTAGCAATAAACAAAGTGATTACTTAAATGCTGGCAAACAATGAAATATAACTTCTGATATATCTAGTAAAATACATTGTGTTATAAACATTAGGTATAAATATTGTTATCATATATTTATATTAATAATATGTGTTAAAAGACTTTATCAATAAGGGTGAATATGTTAAATAACTGTGTGGTATAATCTTTTACTGAGGTTTTATATATGATACATCCTACTTTACTTTGAATTGCTTGTCATTTATCTTTCATGTAAATATTAATTGTTTATATAGTAGATAGACATTTATATTGTATTAGAATTATGTCTTATCTGCAATAGTACTATATCTGTTCAAAATAATATAAATAATGTTTATTGTTTATTCCTATTACAAATTTTCTCCATATGATAATTCAATTTATGGAGCTCAGATGTTCTGGATTGTCGAGGTATGAGTGATAATATGATGGACTTAAGTTTATCCATCAGATTAGGAATGATTTTCATTCCATGGCTAGTGCGGATCTTAGTTTTGTTAATATTTATTAATTCAAATTTGTTATTTCACAAAAATATTTTTAGTATGCCTGACCAAAACATTATTTTATTGGTAAACACTTAAAGTATAAAACTGATAATTTCCTTTAAAAGCTCAAACATATAGTTATCAGAGGAAAATTTTTAATAGTCACAATAAAACAAAAATACATAGTCTAAATAACCTAAGATGGATTTAACTTTATTATCTTTAAATACCAATGGCTTAAACAATCATAGCAAGAGATCAAATCTACCGAAATATTTAAAACTAAACAAAGCACAAATAGTCTTCCTTCAAGAAGCTCATTTCAAAACAAATGACAATTACAAATGGAATCCTAATGAATATATGATATTGGCCCAATTCACTTATAAGACAAAGGCAAAAGGGGTAACAATTTTATGGAAAACAAATATGATTAACCCAGAAATCATTTATAAGTATGAAGATAAAGAAGGCCTTATGGTATTAGTAGTAGTTAAATATAATAACAGAATATGGACCCTGGCCGATCTATATTGGTTCCCAGGCATTGGAACAGGAACTGTTAAAAAACACTTGGATTTCATTTCCAATAATTATAAAGGCAACGTAATATTAGGAGGAAATTTTAACTGTATGTCTGATATTTCTGAAACTACAAATAAAAGACCACTGTGTACATATGCTGTATCAAAAGCTTTAAACAATTGGAGAGAATCAATTCATTTTGTAGATACTTTCAAATTTAAAGAAGATAAATCTTTGTTGTTTTCCCATCAAGATCACAGATTTGGTACCCAAACTAGAATAGATAAAATATTTGCTGCCCATGACTTACACTCTAAAATCATTAATTTCTCAATCACTCCTGCTCCTTTTCAGACCACAATTCATTGATACTAAAATTTCAGAATGGGTACAAACCATTAATCTTTAACTCCAGAATTTCAGCATATATAACTAAAATTAAAGAGTTCAAACCTTGGTTATTATCTGAATTACAGTTCTTCTTTGATATTAATTATGCCACAGAGATAAATAAAATAATGATATGGGACTCAATAAAAGCTTACATATATGGTAAAACCCTAATTTGGTATAAAAAATCAGAGAATGGGATTTTGAATTATTAGATCTACAATCCAAACTTTTGTCAGTAAAAGCTGAAAAAAATCAAAATAATTTTCAGATGAAAAAGAAAGTAGAAGTATTAGTAAATACAATGAAATTATAACACATAAAACTAATTAAGCTTTAGAAAAACTAAAAATTAATACCTTGGCCGCTTCTCCCAAATATCTACATAATTTATCCACAAGAATCAGAATACAATCAAAAGCTTATAACATTGAAAGTATCTTCCATGAAAAGAAAGGGAAAAATATTTCAGACATAGGTGACATTCTTGATGCCTGTAGAATTCACTATATGAAACATTTCCAAAAAGAAAATATACATATCGATCAATTAAATCTAGATGAAAAATATTCTAATATAAAAAATACCAGAAAAATTAAAACTAGATCTGCAAGCACCCATATCCTACAAAGAAATTACAGATACAATAAAAGAGGGGAAAAATAATAAAGATCCAGGTATAGATGGCACAATTATGGAAATATATAAACTTTTTCCTTCAAAGATACTATCCCTCTTCCATAAAACTTTATTAGAAATTCAGTCACAAACTTTAATACCACCCTCTTGGAGATATTCCTTAATCCCACAAATCCTAAAGAAAAACAAATCCCCAAACCTCTGTACCTCATATAGACCTATATCACTATTAAATAATGACTATAAGATATTTATAACAATATCAACTAACAGATTGAAAATACCACTATTCAAAACAATAAATAATGATCAAACTGGATTTATATATCATAGACACACACATGACAATATTAAAAGGATAATTCTCTTATAGATTATGTTAATAAAGAAATAAAGAAACACTCATAATTGGCTTAGATATAGAGAATGCCTTTGATTCCCTAAATTGGGACTATTTATTAAAAATTCTGGTGTTATTTGAATGTCCTCCTTCTTTTTTTCATCTACTAAAGAATATATAGATATACAAATAATTTAACATATGATAAGTTAGGTCCTTTTAACTCTAAATCTATAGGTTCATAGGTACATAGGTAGGTGCTAGGCTATCAGCCCAAGGGCCTAAGTAAGTCTAGACAATAAGGTTCACTGGCTTACACCATGCAAGAAAGTTAGTTTCCTGTGCCACTGCCAAGCATAGCCGCAGTACTGATCCCCAGGGTGTATTTCTTATTTCCCATCCACTGATCAAGATTTTTCTTGAAGAGTGCTAATGAGGAACTTTGCTTGACATAGATGGGTAGCTTGTTCCAGAGTATGGAAAGTCTCTAGGACAGGAATCTATCCCTCCAGCATGTCCTGTTTATTGTGGGGACAAGGTTTAGGTCCCTAAAGTGTGTAGCTTTGAGGGATTGGGATTTCTTTAGGTGTAGCATGTCCAACAGCTCTGGGTTTGACATAGCGTTATATGTTAGACAGAGATCACATTGGAGTAGGCAATATGCTATGGAGTAAAGCTGGAGTTTTTGAGACGGTCAGTGTAGGACATCTGTTTGAGGCCAGTAATCCTCTTTGTGAGGTACTGCTGCAGATGTTTTGTGAGGTACATTCCAAAAGGGGCATTGTGCTCTTTAATGGGTCTAATGAGTGTCATGTAGAGGGGACCAATGACCTCTTTTTCCTGGATGAGAACCCTTTTGTGATGAGGTGTGCCATGTAGAAGGATTTCATGACTACTGTGGTGATGTGATCATGAAAGGAGAGACTACTGACCACCTGGGTCCCAAGGTCTCTTATCACACATTTGGCATTAAGTAGACTTCCACCTATGTGGTAGTTCATGGGTACATAGTTTTTACCAAAGGGGATGAGAATGCACGTTTTGGCATTGGGCTTGAGGCCATGGCTCTGACACCAGGCATCTGTCTCAGTGAGGCCCTTCTGTAGGATGTCCACATCATTTGGGGACTCGACTATGGCTCCTAGTTTGCAGTCATCTGCAAACTTCATTAGCCAAAGGCCTCCTATGTTAGCCTGTACTTCAGAGAAGTAGATACCAAACAGGAGAGGTCCCAGGACTAAACCATGTGGTACTCCACTTGTCACTGGTTTGAAGTCAGATCTGGAGTCTGCAACTTTTACAGTGTAAGTTCTGTCAGTGAGCCAGTTGGCAACTCATTTTGTGATGTAGAGATTTATACCTAGTTTAGCGAGTTTAGTTATAATTCCAGAATGAGTGATGGCGTCGAAAACCTTGGCGAGGTCAAGATAGGCTGTGTGAACCACCTTACTCTCATCTACGGCTTTGGTGACTGCCTCAAAGAAGTCGATCAAGTTCGGGAGGCATGATCTGCTTTTCACAAACCCAACTGGGTGGGGTCCAGAGTTTAGAGGTTACCGATGTCTTTGTTTATGAGTACTATGATGATATGTTCCATGGCCTTGCAGACCAGGCTTGTTAGGCTAATAGGATGATAGTTCCCAGGATCAGTAGGGGGTCCCCCTTTGTGGAGTGGGATAACTGTTGCTGTGCACCATTCAGTGGGTACAAAGCCTGATGTGAGGCTATGATTGAACATGGTGCTTAGGTCGGGGACCAGTTGGTTCTGAAGTTCATGTAAAATGCAGCCTAGGATGTTGTCCAGTCCCATGGATGCTGTGTTTTTGGCTTTAGAGAGTGCAGTTTTTACCTGTGTAGTTGTGATTACAGGGACTCTGCATTCTTCCTGTATAGAGATTGGCCCTTCAGGGGGTGAGAGGGGGGCAAAGTTAGGACCGACCCTATTTGCCAGGATTTTGGCAATATCAGTTGGTTCTGTAATTTTCATGCTGTTGTGCTGTAACTCAGAGCAGATCTGGGTGTTTCCATTGAGATTCTTAACATAGCTATAGAATGCTTTATGGTTGTCCCTAGAATCAGTGGCAATTTTTTTTTGTAGCTAGCTTTGGAGGATCTTATAAGGGATCTCAGCTACTTACTGAGGCTAACCAGAGACTCCTCCACTCATTGGATTTTACTCTCTTTTGCAACAGTTTCTTCCTTCTGTTGTAGAGTTTGTTTATGGCAGGGGACCACCAGATTGGCTTCCTTTTTTTGGAGGATAGCATCTTGGTTCTGTTTGGGATAGCATGATCCATGCACTCGTGCAAGTGCTTATAGGGTGCATTTGTGTAGGATTCAGCAGTTGTAACTGCATTTTCCATCTACATGGGCATCATGAAGTTCATCACTTCTATCTTAAGAAGCATGAAGCTGGCTTTGGAGAAATTTTTTACCATGGTTTCCTTAATGGGGGTGGGGGCAGGATGTGGATATCTAGGGTATTTAGCTTATGGTCGGATCTAACCAACGAGGAGTTGACTTCAGGTGTGGAACACTGATCACTCATGTTGGTAATGACTAGGTCTAGGATATTGTTGTCCCTGGTGGGGGTGTAGATATGTTGATCCAGGGCATTGGAATTTATGAATTCCAGAAAGCGTTGAATGAAGGAGTTGGTACATGAGTAGTTTTCAAAGTTAAAGGTGGGGTAGTTGAAATCGCCCATTATTAGGGTGTTTGTTTGAACCCTAATATTTTACAGTATATCAAGAAAAGAGGAGTGAGAATCCTGAGGCATGGTGGTGGATCTGTAACAAGCTACAATTTGGATTGCAGTTTTGCCCAGAGTTAGTTGTACTTGGATAATCTTGGATGCATTATGCTGAGCAACTAGCCTGGAGGTGTGGATATCTTTAATGAATATGGACACACCAGCACCTTTGGTGTTTCAGTCCAGGTTAGATGGCCAAAAAGTGTGGTATGAGTTATAGCCTGGTAATGTAGGGGTGCTCTCTGGAGCCTTGAACCAGGTCTCAGTCACTGCACAGATATCAATGTTCACCATTTTAATGAGTGCCTCGAGGGAGTGCATTTTGAGATTTAGACTTCTAGCATTGAGTAGCATTACCCTTAGTTCTTGCTTGCCTGTTCCTGTTACAGTGGTGAATTTGTCATTTGAACCTTGCCTACAAAAGGCACTATAGGGGCAGCAGAAGCCTTAGCCAGTATCCGAAATCCCAGGTGTGACAGGTGCAGGCGATCTCTGTCAAAGCATCGTGGTCTGTCGACCATGTTGTCCCAGGCAGACAGATACTGGATCCACTTAGAATGACACCAGAAGCTTAGCCAATTGTTGAATTCAATCATTTTGTCCTTGTACTGCAGTATCATTCTGGGTGATGGCAGGATGCTCCTCAGGGCTAGGGTCATACCTGCCTGGGCTACAAGATCGGAGAGCTTTTCTGTGTTTCTTTTCATGTAGTCCAGGGAGGTATGTCTCAGGTCATTCACACCAACATGGACAATGACAGAGTCATATTTGTACTTGTTGTGGAGTGACCTGAGTGCGTGGGTTATTTGGCGGATCCTGGCAGCTGACAGCAACCTTCTCCTTGTTTAGCCTGGTGAGTGAGACAGTGTGCCTGACTATAGAGTCACCTATAACTAGTATGTTGGGTATGTTGTTTTCCCTTATGGGCTGTGGTTGAGTGGCACACTGAGTCTGTAGGCTATGTGTCACTTGGGTTGTGTTGGGGGGTGGAGGATGCTTGTGTTTCTGCTTTGGATGTCTCTGTTGTTTGAGCAGATTATTATTGAGAGCCTCCATAAATGTTTTTGTTTTTCCATGTGTGGAGTTTGGTGGTGTAGGTTTAGTGGGACTATGTGATGAGTGCGGTGTGGTGCAAGTGTTTACCTTCTCATCTTGACTGTCAAGTTCAGTCGTTTTGGAGAGAGCTTTACCTCCAGATTTTTTCTTGTTAAGTGCATCTCTCACAGGTTGTAGTGTTGGGTGGTAGGAAGAGAGGGTTGTCTGTGTACATGAGTCAATTGCTACATTGCCCCAAGATGCCCAGAGTCATAAGATAGACAGGAGAGAACACTGGGAGCTGACCCTTGGACATGCCTGAATAAAAAAAAACTATTTTCCTCTAGACAAGTGAGGAATGTGAGTACAGGGGTTGTTTTTCCTCTAAGCAAGTGAGGAAACTAAGTAAAAAACTGTTTTCCTCTACGTAATGAGGAAGGTTGAGTGCTGTATTAATTTGTAGCTTATTTAGTGCTAGCAAGTTCTGAACAAGTGTTGAGCATGAATAAGCAAATTCAAGTGCTAAAACTGAAAATCTGTATCTGAACTAGACTAGTTACAGGAAAGAAACAAGTGCAAATGTGGGCTTTTAAATCAGGATGTTGAGAGAGATGCAAAAACTGCCCAAACGGCCAATAACTACAATATCGAGGCCAGAAACCACTCCTTATGTAGTAGATAGGTTACCTAGTGCTTACCACTCCCACTGATAAGGTAGCAGGTTTCCCTCCAACAAAGATAGGCTTGAGGGGGCTCAGAAGCTTACAAACAGTCCTGGATATAGCAAATCTGTATCTGCACTAGACTAGTTACAGGAAAGGTAGGAAACAAGCGTACATTTTTTTGTTACAGTTAAGCAGAACACAGGGAGATTCTAGCAAAGGTTTTTTTTGTGTGTAAAGGAAAGGGAGACAGGAAAAGTAGAAGATAATTCAAAGTTAGGAAAGTGGGTTGGCCTTTTCAAATGTTCTTTCTGTATTAGGTACAATGAGCTAATGACACTAGACTGGGAGGAGTGGCCCAGATCAAATATACAGTAGGGGCAGGCAACTGCAAAGCCACCAAGTAAGTACAAAAACTGTTTTCCTCTAGGTAATGAGGAAGGTTGAGTGTTGTAGTAATTTGTAGCTTTTTTAGTGCTTACAACAAGTTATGAACAAGTGATGAGCATGAATAAGCAAATTTAAGTGCTAAAACTAATAATCTGCATCTAAACTAGACTAGTTACAGGAATTAAACAAGTGAAAATGTGGGCTTTTAAATCAGAAAATTGAGACAGATGGAAAATTTGACCAAACAGCCAATAACTACAATTTCTGGGCCAGAAACCACTCCTTATGTGGTAGATAAGTTACCTAGTGCTTACCACTCCCACTGATAAGGTAGCAGGCTTCCCTCCAACACAGATAGGCTTGAGGGGGCTCAGAAGCTTACAAACAGTCCTGGATATAGCAAATTTGTATCTGCACTAGACTAGTTACAGGAAAGGCAGGAAACAAGCATATTTTTTGTTGTTGTTACAGTTAAGCAGAACACAGGGAGATTCTAGCAAAGTTTTTTTTGTGTGTGTAAAGGAAAGGGAGAGAGGAGAAGCAGAAGATAATTCAAGGTTAGGAAACTAAGTGGGATGGCCTTCTCAAATGTTCTCTCTATATTAGGTAGAATGAGCTAATGACACTAGACTGGAAGGAGTGTCCCAGATCAAATTTACAGTAGGGGCGGGCAACTGCAAAGCCACCAAGTATAACAGCAAGACACCAACAGGGACGGAGGGTGGGAAACATACTACAGCTACTAGCCTACACTCTTTTAGACAGTAAACACCACAGAAATGTTTATAACAGCAGAGGAACAGCAGTGATCCACAAAATGAAAGTTAAGGTAGCAGGCTTCCCTCCAACACAGATAGGCTTGAGGGGGCTCAGAAGCTTACAAACAGTCCTGGATATAGCAAATTTGCATCTGAACTAGACTAGTTACAGGAAAGGCAGGAAACAAGCATATTTTTTGTTGTTGTTACAGTTAAGCAGAACACAGGGAGATTCTAGCAAAGTTTTTTTGTGTGTGTAAAGGAAAGGGAGAGAGGAGAAGCAGAAGATAATTCAAGGTTAGGAAACTAAGTGGGATGGCCTTCTCAAATGTTCTCTGTATATTAGGTAGAATGAGCTAATGACACTAGACTGGAAGGAGTGTCCCAGATCAAATTTACAGTAGGGGCGGGCAACTGCAAAGCCACCAAGTATAACAGCAAGACACCAACAGGGACGGAGGGTGGGAAACATACTACAGCTACTAGCCTACACTCTTTTAGACAGTAAACACCACAGAAATGTTTATAACAGCAGAGGAACAGCAGTGATCCACAAAATGAAAGTTTTTAAACAGATAAAGGAGCAAGGAAACTCTACAGAATGCTTTTAACTGAAAACAAATCAGTTATATGATACAGTCCTTGGCAGGAAATCAGAACAAACAAAGAGGTGCTTAACAAGTAGAGAAAATTTCCCATTAATACCTTTCACACAGTGAAATTAGCTAAAAAGCTTTACAATCAGTATGACAGTAAAAACCTTATTTATCAGGCCCTGTAACCTAGACAATTTTAGTTTAACCATACATATTAGTTAATAGCAAGAACATACAGCAAAAATTATGGAGCAGGCAATAAAAAGTGCTATATATAAATTGCTAGAAGCAATGACTAGTAAAAATAAGCAAAAAAAAGGATACTTTCTGTTACATATCTCAGATCAGAGTTGTAGTCAATGCCCCTCTTCCACTCGGCTCAGTGTGTATAGACAGAAATCTTCTCAAAGTTAGGGCTTAAATACCAAAAGATACAACCTTAAACAACTTTTTTAAAAGAAGCTCAAAAGAACCAATGAGTGCTTACTCCAAGCCCTAGACCATCAAACCTTCACCAGCCAGCAGCCAATCAACACAATCCTGACATGAAGGTAAAGAAAGGATTTTGCTAATTCAAGATGGCCTGGTCATGTGCTCAAAACAACTACTGCAAAAACAAACAGGCCCAGAGACAGCAAATCTGAACTGGAACAATACTACAGCTACTAGCCTGCACTCTTTTAGACAGTAAACACTACATAAATGTTTATTACAGCAGAAGAACAGCAGTGAGCCACAAAATGAAAGTTTTTAAACAGACAAAGGAGCAAGGAGACACGACAGAATGCTTTTAACTGCAAAAAAATCAGTTATATGACACAATCCTTGGCAGAAAATCAGAACAAACAAACAGGTGCTTAACAAGTAGAGAAAATTTCCCATTAATATATTCACACAGTAAAACTAGTTAAAAAGCTTTACAAACAGTATGACAGTAAAAACCTTATTTATCAGACCCTGTAAAGGCAGACAATTTTAGTTTAACTATGCAGATTAGTTAATAGCAAGAAAATACAGTAAAAAGTATGCAGCAGGCAATAAAAAAGTGTTATATATAAATTGCTAGAAGCAATAACTAGTAAAAATAAGCAAAAACAAAACAGGATACTTTTTGTTATATAGCACAGATCAGAGTTGTAGTCAATGCCCCTCCTCCACTTGGCTCAGTGTGTATAGACAGAACTCCTCTCAAAGTTAGGGCTTAAATACCAGAAGATACAACCTTAAACAACTTTTTTAAAAAAAGTTCAAAAGAACCAATGAGTGTTTGCTCCAAGCCCTAGACCACCAAACCTCCTCCAGCCAACAGCCAATCAACACAATCCTGCCACAAAGGTATAGAAAGGATTTTGCTAACTCAAGATGGCCTGGGCATGTGCTCAGAACAACCGCTACAAAAACAAACAGGCCTAGAGACAGCAAATCTGAACTGGGACAATACTACAGCTACTAGCCTACACTCTTTTAGACAGTAAACACTACAGAAATGTTTATCACAGCAGAAGAACAGCAGTGAGCCACAAAATGAAAGCTTTTAAACAGATAAAGGAGCAAGGAGACTCTACAGAATGTTTTTAACTGCAAACAAATCAGTTATATGATACAGTCCTTGGCAGGAAATCAGAACAAATAAACAGGCACTTAACAAGTAGAGAAAATTTCCCATTAATACCTTTCACACAGTGAAACTAGCTAAAAAGCTTTACAAACAGTGTGACAGTATACATATAGCAAAAGACACTAAACAAGGATTTTGCATGTCACCGATTCTATTTGCTCTGGCTTTTGAAATATTGGCAGATTCAAGTCATAACAATATAAAAATCAAAGGAATAGATGTTTATGAACAATATAATTCTAACGTAATGCTATTGGCTAATGACATATTACTAACATTATCTAATACAAAAGAGACATTAGAAGAATTAGATATATCAATTGACAAATTTTACATGACTTCAGGACTCCATTTCAATAAATAAAAATCAACATTTTTATTTCTAAATAAAAAAAGAACTGCAGACTAAGGGGGATCACATCATAGGGGAACAATAATCTACCTTAAAATATCTTGGAATTGAGTTATGCAAGGATAATAATAAATTAGTCTGAAAAAACTACAATAATATCATCAATACAATTAAAATCTCTGTGGAAAAGTGGAACAAAATAATATCAACATTTGAAGATAGACTTCAGTTAGTAAAAATGGTTTTACTACCCAAGATCCTATATATAGGTTTGGCAATACAACTGTTAACAAGAAAGGAATATACTTAAATAGATAAATGCATGCCTAATAAAATTGTTATGGTTTCCCAAAAGAAATAGAATAGCTTTTTAACACATCATATCAGACCATGGAAACAGGGAGGATTAAACTTTCCTGTTATAGAAACATATATAAACGCATCAATATCTAAAACAATCTCAGATTGGATATGTCTAAATTACACTGCAAACTGGAAAGAATTACTAACTGTAATATCAATAAATGAATTTGATTTACAAAAATAATTTCAAATAACAGATAAAAACAATTTTCCGTGGCACATATTATGTATTAGTATGCAATATAACATAACTAAGCCCATAAAAACTCATATGATTAATTATTACATTGACTCATTTAGGAAAATTATTAATGCAAATACAGATTTAAAAATCTGTTTTGATCTTTTAACACCATTTATAGTCACAAAGAACTTTCCACATAAAATATATAGAGGAATTATTAATTCCTGGGAACAGAAAGGATTTGTTTGTTGGCTCCAATGTATCAAAGAACTAAAAGTTTTAGATATGCAAGTAATAAAAGCAACATACAAAATTCTACAACAGGACTGGCTAACTTTACAGAGTATTCTGTCATATTCATAAGATTTAAGTAGAATAATTAACAATTCTTCATTTAAAAAAATACCTAAATTTATGAAATACATATATGAAATCATATATAATCTCCCGGATTCACAAATCCTCCATGTAAGACTTAAGTCTTACTCGGAGGCTGCAGTTGAACGGTATAATGTCAGCGTGCCATGAATATGCATGAGGGCACGCTGACCCAACCGTAAGTCCTACACGGACTGTGTAAGAAAGCAGGGGGCGTGTCTGACTGCCGAGCAGTCCACATGTCGACGCCCCTGCAAGTGTTTAAAAATAAAGGAAATAAACAAGAGCGAGTCTGCTCAAATGTCCCTGCACCCAACACCTCACTGCCTGATAATGTAAACCCCCATCACACATCTAAAACGCATAACCATAACATTTTTTTTAAATACCCAAAATAGCTGCCCGTATTTTGCGTGTGTGTGCGTGTGTGCCCATTGCTTAGCTACAGTCAGCAATTCTCACATGGGAGAGCATAAGAAAGAATGTTTATGCAAATCACACAAAATAGCAATAGCGTAATGGTAGACCGTTCGCACAAAGAAGAGGCATTCACGATTAGAGTCCCACCACTCCCTTTTGTATTTTTTTTTTAAATCAGTATATGGAATAATACCCAACATATATGTTTAAACATAACTAAAAAGCAGTGAAATGGCCAATGTATCAATGAATAAAATAAATATTTTAAAGGATCCCAATATAAAATTGGCTGCAGTTAAGCAGCGCTTCACCCAGCACAATGTAGTTGCCCCTAGCTAACTCGCACTTTACCCAGTGCAATGTAGTTGCCCATAGCTAACTCACGCTTTACCCAGCGCAAAATAGTTACCCAAAGCTAAATAGTGCTTTACCCAGTGCAATCAGTTTGCACGGAGGTGTGCGCTGCACCAACCAGTGCCCTGTCAGGCAATGTGGTGCAACGTAGAGCAAAGTTGCTTACACATAGCCACATCCCCTAACTTGTCTGGACAGTAGTAAAAAAAATGCAATGATAAGGTTTGAACCCAGGACACTGTGCACCATAGTCAAAGCACTGAACCACTAAGCCACGACAGCTTAGGGTAAACATCCACTGTTAACATATATATAGTAATAAATGTTTGATTAACCATTGCTAAGCAGGTCTGCAGTCAGCTGAGAATATTCAAAAATGGCCAATCACAGAAAAGTGTGGGAAATGCGACATATTTAAGCTGCATAGGTGGGAATAAACGCCATAACTGTTTGTAGCTCCCATCTGCAGTTAGAATGTCTGGTGCTGGAGAGGGTAGATGCTTTCGAGCGCAATGCTGGGGCATCGAGGAGTCAAGATATATGGTTTGGCTCCTAGTCCATTGGCATGAGACTCGACTCCTGCAGGGCCAGTTCCAAAGAACAGAGTATAAGACGGAGGCTTGGAACCAGTTGGCTCATGAACTCACCAGTGCCACAGGCATCCCTTGGACTGGTGAGCAGGTCCATCACCACCATGCAGACCTGAAGAGGTGGAAGCAGGACCTTCTGAACCAGTGGATCCAGGAGGCCCGTCATATGTGGGATGCCCCACTACTAAGTAGGTAGCCATGGAATGTAGTATCTAAGATAAGCTAATATAGTCTAAATAATGTATAGGTATGTCTCAATATCCCTTTATTTACTCCACAGCCGCAGGTGCTTGCGCTATGAATCAACAAGCCTATGCAGATAGGCTGCTAAGGCTGTGCCACCAGGCAGGTTAGTAAATATTCTGCATGTATTGTTACATGATCTATGTGAGTGAGCATGAGAAAAGTATATAAGCCCAATAATACAGCAATAAAATGTCCTGATTAAATCCTCTGCATGTACTGTTATATAACAAATGTCAGTGAGCCAGAAATTGAGTGTACTAACCCACCAATCAGGCTAAAATAATTATGTAATACTATCCCTGCATGTATTGTCATAACATATAAGTGAGCAGGCCTGAAAAAGAGTGTTGTAACCCATCAAGAAAGGTATAATATGTCCTGAATATGTCTTCTGTATGCACTGTAATAACAAGTAAAGGAGAGAGCCTGTAGAAAAGAGTGTTTAATGTAATTAATAAAGGTATAAAATTTGGAGTGTGTCTGTGTCACTTACTTTGAAGTGTTGTTGTATCCTTGCAATAATAAATAGTACTGTTGTATTAGGTGCTGTCAACCCACAGTTGTGCAGTCCCATAGGAAGCGGATGAAGGAAGTGGCAGTAGCTGTGAAGTATAAAACATTAATTCCCTGAATAAATCATCTGCATGTACTGTTACATATCATAAGTCAGATAGGCAGGAATAGAGTGTAGTAACCCATGAATAAAGTAAAAATATGTCTGGAATACTATCTCTGCATGCACTGTCATAGATAAAACATGAGTGAGCCTGTAAAACAGTATTGTAACCTATCAATAAAGGTATAACATTTCCTGAATAGGTCTACTGTATGCAGTGTAATGTCAAATACAGGAGAGAGCCTGTAGAAAAGAGTTTTAATGTAAATAAGAAAGGTATAATACTTGCAGTGTGTATGTGCCAGTTACTCAGAAATTGTTGTTGAACCCTTGCAGTGAAGAAATGTTACTCTCTTGTAGTAAGTGCTGACAACCCCCAGTAGTGCAGTCCCATATAAAGATGATGAAGGAAGTGTCAGTAGCAGTGAAGTATGCAACAGTCCTAAACAGTTGTGAAATGGCTGACATGCATAGGTAAATCTGGCACATGAGTAGCCTGTCAAGGTGTTCCCCAGAAAGTTAAATGTGTTACCTGAAAAGTAGGGTTGTGTAGAAAACAAGTGAAAAAGCCATGTGAACACATCCAGATGTGCACATACATAAACAAGTCAATTTAATACAAGTATGTAGCAGTAACATCTGCATCCTGGACAGTTACCATGTCAGATATAGGCCAGGTATATCATGAAATAGCAAAACCCATAACGCAATCAAATGCATGTTGTTTAGCGTAAGAATACATGTAGGGGATATACACCTGCAGTCAATAGGAATGTAGTGTACAGTTAAAGTACTAATAAGATGTTAATGGAGGTTTCATTTTACACCCTACTCCATGTGCATAAACAATGCAATTCCATGCCTCATAAAAAATTTGTACCTACTTTGATGCATGTCTCCTGTTAAAACACCACAATCTTGGTGGCCTGTTGCCACCAATCATCCCTGCATGCTGTTGGAATGTCCACTGTCGTTCAATACATGCATGTGCTATGCTTGCTGTTCAACTGTTTTAACCCTGGTGTGTTGGGTTAATGGGAATATTACTGCATGCTGTTACAACTAACTTGGAATGCTGTTGTCTATGTTGTAATTAAAAACACCTAATCACAGAACATATGGGAAGGCTGGTCCCAGCGGACCCACCTGTCCCACCTCAGCTGGCAGTTGCACCTGGCACCAGCAGGTCTGGAGCCCAGCCCGGGCCACCCTCCTCCGTAGATTCTGTGCCACCTTCGGGTGGAAGAGCTGCAGGGGATGGGGTTTGCCCCCCTGCAAGCGTGGGTGGAGAAGGGCCTCCTATCACCCTCCGAAGGGTCTGGGTTGTGGTGTGTAGGGAGATCCAGCATTTAGTCACTGATCCCCTACGCCAGCTTGAGGTGAGAGTGGTGCGACTCATGGGTGAGCCTGCCCCTCCTACGCAGCCCCCAGCACAGCAACCCTCAGGTCTGTGAAGGTCCAGTGGTGACTGCCCATGGGTGGGGATATCAGTCCCACTGTTACCATCTGTGGGCTCATGGGCTTGTGATTTCCAAACATCCGCCCCGTCAGTTGTGTTTACCCACCCCATGTGTCATACTCCACCCCTGTATGTGTCTTGTTTGTCTTGTCTGTTTACCTACCCAACCTACCTCCCCAAATATACCTACTTCCTCTACCTCACTTACCACTCCCCCTTGAAAAAAAAAAAAGGGCAATCTGTACCCGAAAAAAAATTATGCCCCATACATAGCTTCCCATTTCGCACACATGTCCATTGGACATCTACACTGATAATTCTAATTGGCAATACAACAAACTATGTTGTCCTCACCCCTCTCTCAGGGGTGGAAGGTATCAAATTTCACTCCAAATTTTCAACATATGCACAGCTGTTGCTGGCAAAGAAATGGGCAGCTATGGACCTTCCCTACACCCGTCCTGCACATCCAGAGCTTGTTTTCCTACTGTCTTTCCCTCTCTGTGCCCCCTTTTTCACCACTTTCCTATCTCCCCAATTTATTTTCTTTTAAAGAAATTAGCATGGGGGTTAGCAGGAGTAAGCACTTTTAAGCAGTAGTAAGCGTGATTAAGCGAGTATGCACATGTGTGCACTTAGCTAAGCATAGCTAAGAGTCATGCAAACCCGCGCAAACCCACTTACTACTGCTTAAAAGTGCCTTAGTCACTCTATGGCAGGGCCCTTGTTCTGCTGAGCAGAAAATTAAAAAAAAACTCTGCCAGTCTCAGACCATTGACACAATAGACTGCAAGAATTACCACTAAGCCACAGCAAATATACAAATAACTTGGTTCTGAAATAAATATATCATGCATTACAATGAGTGAATGTAAATGGAAATTAGGAATGGTATAACACAAACCCTTTGCTGTGGGTCTTTACCAGCAGTGGTTGTGGAATTGCATGGCATGACTGTAAAAGGAGAACCAGCCATCCTAGCAGGGAATAATGTTACAGTAGCACCTTACAAACACCACACAGTATCACACCAGGATAAACACTGGCCATGGGAATACAGTGCAATAACCACATTTGTATGGCAGTTAATTGTGTAAGTGAGAAAAAAGTACATACTCCCATGTATCATGTGTTAGCATTTGGAGGGGTGCGTACATTTCTACACTGAGATGTGTGTACTGGAAGCAGCAACATGCAGGTATGAGTACAACATGCACATAACTGGCTACAACCCTAGCATCAGATAAGAGACATATACCAACCTTCAGACTGACACAACGTTGTCCAGAGCAAACAAGAATGGGCCCCACCTTTGAAATCTGAAAGGGCTACGCCTACCTAACATAGCATTTTATAGCAGTGGGCTGCAATCACAGTGAGTAATGCAATCGCCAAACAGCAGGCTGCATGCAATTACTGAATGGTGGGCAGCAATTGGTGCAGTGGCTGTCACATGCACAAGTGCAGATGCCTAGAAAAGCAGGCTGTACCTGCAGTCCACACATGCAATTATATCATTGCAGGTATCGTGAGACAGAGAGTGAGAGAGAGAGAGACAGAAACAGAGACCGAAGCTGAAATAGAGGGCAAAAACCCAAATCAAACCAGCCAAAAGGAAAAAAGACCGAAGGTGAGATAGAGGGCAAATACCCAAATCAAACCATCCAAAAAAAAAAAAAAAGATCGAAGGTGAAATAGAGGGCAAATACCCAACTCAAACCATCAAAAAAAAAAAGACTAAAGGTGAAATAGAGGGCAAATACCCAAATCAAACCATCAAAAAAAATAAAGAGACCGAAGGTGAAATAGAGGGCAAATACCCCAATCAAACCAGCCAAAAAAATAAAAAGATACAAAACCGTAACACACGGAGCAGGTAAATACTAAGGTAAGGTATGTAACTCAAATGTATATGTTGGCATGTTGTAGATGTTCCCGAAGAGTACTCTACACACTGCAAATCATCCATGTGTGGCAGCAGTATGTATGTATCTGTATCTGCCATGTGCATAGGGCAAGGGACATACTGCAACTGTTAGTGAAGGGTGGACAGCTATCTGTCAGTGAATGTTGATATGTGCATATATCCATGTAGGTTGTAGTGTGTGGCCTAGAAGACAGAATGCAGTGCACTGGAGTGGCCTTAGGTCAATTGGTGCCCTAGGCAAAAGGGCCCCATGGCACCCCCCCACCACACTTCCTGGGGCCCCCATCCTTGTGTCCACATAAATTGTGGAAAAGCACCCCTGCTAGAGCGGCACCCTAGGTGGCTGCCCAGTAGGCCTATGCCTAAGGCCAGTTATGGTACTGTTGATATATGTCATGTGGTGGTTAAATGCTGTGGGACATATTTGTCAGATCTGTTGTGTTACAGACAGTGAGGCCTGCTAATGCTACAAGGGCTGGGGACACCCACGTGCATTCTGCACAACACTGTGCAATGTAATCACATACCTGTAGATCCCACAACTGTCGCAAAAGTGAAATCCCCACCATGAAAGGTGGACTGTACATGTGCCTATATGTACATCCATGTGTACAGCAATGGATGTGTACATGTATGTGTATAGATATGCATATATATATAATGTATATCTATATATATATATATATATATATATATATATATATATATATATATATATATATACACATATAGAGTGAGAGAGTGAGACACAGAGACATGGGGTCATATGTACTGCAACAGGTGTGTGGTGAACAAGGCATTGACTGTAGACAAGTGTTGATACTGCAGTGCCATTTCACCTTCCCAAAACAGTGTACACATTAACTAACACATAGGCAGAGATCTACCTAACAGTGAAGGTGTGATAAGGGAACATGGGACACAGGTGGACTGTAGCCTCCACTGTGATGAAGACAGTGCCACACTACACCTGTAATCTGTCTGTGTGGTATGTGTCATGACAACAGGTGTGTCATCTATAGAAGTATAGGGTAGGGTTCCCCTCTACTCATCACAATGCAGTGTGTGGTATGTACTTCACATGACAACTACACCAGGTGAACAGGCCACAGACAGACCTCCCAAAGGGTAATACTGTCCGCAAACAGATGCCCTATGCAGACTGACTCACAGAACCACAACTACACTGTATTGCATACTGGCCACACAGAGGTGACCTCTGCCAGACATACAGAGGTATGTCACACCCCTAGCTGCGTGGCAACCACCATGGCAACATATCACAACTCCTCTGGGTTACACGCTCTAGGGCCCTAAACCTTGTCAGCTCACTAAACAGCACATGCTGGAGGGATAGGTTCCCATCTCAGACATATGCCATACACCGGAATAGACCACATAGCAATAGCAAACAAGGATCCTCCTTAGCAGTTGTTATAAATACCCCTGATGATTGTGTGGGAGATTGTTAATACACCCCAGGAAACACCTCTGTGGTTCAGGTTGGCAGGGGCAAGTGAAATCAAAGTACATATATGTCAAAGGCCAGGGTAGCATATGGCTAGGCTACCGTAGGCCCTAGGGCCAATACCATATCACCTGCCTATGACACTATGCACTCACACATGTACTTAATGCAATAGCTGCTATGTGAGGTTGAATAAGTGTAACACTGAATGTGTGCAAGGTCTGTAAATGTGTGATAGCTTAGTGTGATGTTGTATCTGACATGGTAGTGCCTAACCTAGCTGTGAGGACAGCAACTGATGTGTAATGTACTGTTAGGCAGACATAGTATTATGGCATATGATGTGACGTAGTTCTCCATTGATGAATGTGGTGTCTCATTGTAGGCTAAAGCAATACATGTATGCTTAGTGAGTGGTACTGCAGGTGAATCCATCACCAATATGAACTGTAGTACTACCTGAAGCTGTAGGGCTAAACAGCACAGTATGGTGTGCGTTCACATTGCTTGGAAACACTGTCATGTGTGTTTCCTGTAGTCTGCACAGAGGACAGACTGCAGGCATAAGGGTGTGTAAGTAGTGGTACACAGCACCATATGGTACACAGGTAATGCTCATCTGTGTTGCCATACAGTGGTGCATTGTATGTTTGCCTGATGTGTGTGTGATTATGCCTGTACAATGGCTGCAATTATATGTGTGTTACAGGGTTGACGTGTGTTTCCAGCAACATCTATAGTCTGTTACAGCAGTATGCCACCTATAGTAACAACTGGACACATCTGTTAGGCAGGGCTATGGCATCAATGACTAAGGTGTTTGATTGGTACTACTGTACCTGTACTTTACATCCATTGCAATGGATGACATCTCTGTTTGTGCATTGGTGTGATATACACCCCTGTCTTGAGGTTGTGCAATGTGTCACAAACAGTGTGTCAGCTACTGTTGTATAGTGGTGTGATATATAGAGTCTGCCAGGCAGTGTTAGTTAGTTGTGGCCTGAGAACCAATAAGTGTTATTGAACGTGTGTAAACACTGACAGACAATAGGATGGTATATATGTCAGTAAATTGATATCTGTGGGTAAAGGTGTAAAGTGTGCCACAGGACACTCTCACACATATTGTTCATATCTTTTTCAGCCAGATGGCCCACCAGCGTAATCCAGCTTACACTGCAGAAGAGGAAGAGGTGATAGTCAACAGCCTTTTGCAGCAGTACACCATGCTGTTCTCCAGAACCAGCCATCACCAGCAGGAGCGGACTGCACTGTGGCAGGAGCTTGTTAGTCGGGTAAATGACATAGGCATGCATAACCGGTCATATGAACAGGTACGCCATCACTGCAGTGATTTAATTAGACAAGTCCGGCGGCGTGCGTCTGATATCCAAAGACAACAGCTTGCCACAGGTGGTAGGGTGGCCATACACCCCCCCCCTCATCAGAGCAGAGGAGATGATCCTAAGCACGGTGACTCCTGGACAACAGCTACTACAACCTTTGACATGTGTTGTAATGGAGGCCGGAGCCACCCAGCACATCCACCTGGAGCAAGCAGGTAATACGCTCTATCTGTAGACTACAGTTAACTGTATTGTTAAATGATGTGTACGTGAGATGTGTACTGTGTGTTTAGCAGTTCCGCTGCCTACTGTTGTGTAATACGGATAGTTTGTATAATATCCCTACACCTGTGACTGTTGACTGTTGTTGTACTGCAGTTTAGCATACCCACTGTAGCAATGTCACAGTTGTGGCCACTGATGAACCCTCTCATATTCTCGTAGGTCCCTCTGGTGTGACGGCAGGGCAGCCAATCCATGCTGGTGAATGTGTTATACCTGCAATGTTGGTAATGAAATATGCATGTCATAGGTGAGGTGTAGGCCATGTACACGTAACACACCTATGCATAATGCATGCCGTGCATGTTTGCTGTGAGACGTTACACAGCTCAGTAATGTCAGTAGCTTCCTCAATGACATGCAATACACAGAGCATGACACACAGTTGTGGCAACCCCTATTGCACATTGGATAGGCATAGTTGCAACACCTGTACACAACATACATTTATCACATGCAGTACACAAAGTCATGCTACATATGGCATAACCACACACCCGCTGTAAGGTCACATGTCAGTATCCCACATGTCATCCACACACACATGATGTACCTCAGGGGTAGAGGCCTATCATGGGGCTGTGCAACAGTCTTCAACACATAACACAGTCATGTTAGGCAATGCTCCCTACTGGGCACCTCATACACCCATGTACAAAGTGGCTGTGTAATAGTGAACATATCTATGGTACTGCAGTTCAGGTACAGCATGCTAGGTGGTGGTCTGTCACACAGTAGTAGCCGTGAGTGACCGCAAGATGCATGATGATGATGATGGCACATGCTACTACACCCCATCCAGTTACAGTGACCACAGTACTACACATAGCAGTCTTTGCTGTGCACCTCATTGTTCTGTGTGTGCAAACATATGCACCTATACACACCATGCATAGCATGTTGTGTGTGTGCTTACATATGCTTGTATACACATTTTGCACAACAGCTGCCATCTGTACAAAGAGTCACATATATGTCCTGGAATGCTATTGGGTGTATAGATCACATGACACACATTAGGTTGCAGTCATGTAGCATGCCATGTCATGACGAGCAACAACATATCTGCAATATGTCCCACATGCACAATAACCACTGTGCAATGTCCATGGCGTGCATTGGGCTTCCTTTACATCTACATGCACCACTCATCCCATGTCTGTACATTGCATGGATTTGCTACACCTGTGCCTACTATTATGTGATATGGACACAGACACTGTCATCACACATGTCAATCTATGTGTCACACAGATGACACATGCAGCCATGGTATGTATACCATTGAATGATGGTGCACATGACATTGCAAAGCAGATAATACTTGCACAGCAATGTAGTGTCCATGTACACATTGTGTTCCAGGGTGTAGCCAATCACTGCAACAACATGCATCAAAGCCATATATAATTTCATTAGAAAGGGCTGTTTACACTTGTACTGCATGGTGTTGAGCAACACATGGTCTGCCTGCTGATACGTGTGTGGTGACTTTTTGCCTTGAGATACTGTCACTCACCATCACCCACTATTGTGTATGTGTTGGATTGCTGGTGTGAGAGTGTGTGTGTGTGTGTGTGTGTGTGTGTGTGTGTGTGTGTGTGTGTGTGTGTGTGTGTGTGTGTGTATATGTGCTGTGGTGAGCAGTATATTGTTGTGCATGTGTGCATGTGGGTATGTGTTCATATGTGCATGTGTTCATGTGTGCATGTGTGCATGTATTCATGTGTTCATGTGTGCATGTGTGCTTGTGTGCATGTGTGCATGTGTGCATGTGTTCATGTGTTCATGTGTGCATGTGTGCTAACATCATGTACAGATTGTAAAGTGCGTTTCCTGTCTTCCTTCCACAGGTGCTGTGTTAGGCATGGCTGAGTGTAGCAGGGAACCTGATGTCACCGCCACTAACAGTGGAGATGATGAGACATGTACTGTGGCACAGGAAGGTCTGACAGAGTCTGCCGTTGGTCCACCAATCAACAGTACACAGCAGTCAACCCCATCTATGTGCACACTCATACTGCCAATACACCTCTCGTTACCAATGGCCGTAGCTGAGGGACAGCATACAGTTGGCATTGACCAGGAGAATGTGGTACCTATGGCACATGCATCCCCTCACAGCAGCCATAGCCGGATTACTGGAATGGTACCACATAGGCGGATGTCCAGGGGTTCTCAGGGGAGCACCACTGGTCGTACTGCCCCTGGCAGACATGCCCCCGGAGGTATTACAACCTCCAGTATGTTCCGGGCTGTAATGCAGGCACAGGTGCGTATGGAATGGTACACCCGACAGGGACTAAGGGCACAGAGGGCCCACTACACTGCTATCAATGACAGCATCTGTGACCTTAACGGTGCCATCTGGAATTACACCGAGGTCATTGATAGCCATTGGACGGAGACGTTAGATGTCCTCCATAATGTGTTAGCCATGAGCCAGGACCATGCGGGAAGGATGAGAGGCCGAGGCGGATGCATGCCAGCAACAGCTTCAGCTGGCATTCTTCGCGGATGGACCACAGATCACAGCCGCTCCCGTAGTGTCAGTACCATTGCTGGGGCTGGCCTGTCCATTGGCCGTCTTACTAGACCACATGCACGTGGTGCTGGCCAGTCCCAGCAGGGACATGGGTCCAGTCATCATACCTCTGCCTCTGATGATAGCACCCAGTCAGGGTTGGTACCCTATACTGCTCGTAGCACCCCTGATAGGCACAGGTACAGTGTCCATGGCCAGAGACTGTGATCTGTACAGCCTAGCAGGTACAGTCTGTGGCTGTCCCACAACCGCCCGTATATGGCAGCCACATGGTGGAGTTGTGTGCATGCAGACACACACACATTTACCATACAACTAGGGCTTACACATACACACACACATTACATCAACATTGGCCCATGCAGTACTGTTGTCCCTCACACACACACACACACACACACACACACAGACATGCCGATTGGATGGGTCAATGTCGGGCTCTGGCAAACCTACAACACACCCTGTGCATATGATGACACCTGTGCCACCTCCTGTCATCTGTCACATTGATGCAGGAATAGGCTAACATGGTTCTGATGCACAGGGTGACATCATAGCAGTGTAGCAATAGTAGCAAGTTGCCAACAGGAAGGTGTACTGATATCCTTGTAGGTATATCTGAGCAGGCATTATGCATCACAGCTCTGATAGTCATTGTAGCATTGTTTACACCAGTGTTAGGTCTGAGTATGTATTGTCCACCCATGTGCCACTTGGATGAAGTGTACAGTGTTGACAGCATGTGTTAGTGAGTGGACAGTACATGTGTGATGTGTGTATTACAAATTAGCAGGTGTACATTTGTGAACATGGTGTGTATGCACTGTCTGCATGTACATGCATAGTGGACATGTGGGATGTGCGACATACTCTGTTCTACACATTGTTAACATCTCATGGTATCTTTCGATGGCCAGTATGCATTCTACTACAGATATGTACTAACATGAGTACACATGTGTGTATGACATGGGTTGGCACTATGCTGTGGGTGATACCGTTGATATCTGTCAATGATCTGCAGTCTGGCAGTATACACCACCTCAACAGCATGACTATAACCAATCATTAGATGATGTCCTGACAAATGACTCACAGTTGTAGGGAACTCAGTAACAGTTAGAACCTTCCAGTACTATATTATAACAGTAACCAGTGGTATTGATCGCCACACGTTCCCGGGACCACACCTGTGTGGCATAAAGACCTCTTCGGTACATGCAAACATACTAGGGATATGTCCATCCACATCTGGTAATGCATGCATTGGCCTAAACTGCATTCCCCGGATGGGACGCATATCCTACACAAGGGTATCATACAGACAGATATGTGTTGTCCAATACAAGTTGTATAGCAGTACGCCGTCTATGGCATGGTCATCCACATTTACTATACATACTATCCCGACAGTACCACGTAGGTGGTAGCCCTGAACACGTATGTTGGGTACCAATGTGTACAGACAGACACATGGTATGTAATCTGTCCCTTGGTATCCACATATCCATATTTATTGTGGGGTCCCTCTGTGTTTCACATAACACATTAGGGGCCTGCATGCATATCCACAGGGCTGGTGCACACCTATCATGACTGTCCATTATTGCCAGTCATTGTTGTGTATGAACATGTCTGACATACTCCAACAAGTACCCTCACTCACAGTACTCTACAGTATGTGCCATGGATGTGTGGCAGGGATGTCCTTGGCCACAGGTCACTACATTGGCCGGTCTTGATGCAGACATACATATGTGGCCTATGATCTGAGAAGCAGCGGCACAATCTGTCGAAGGTTACAAATGTATTCCTGTAGTATGCAGGCTTCACACCTATGTACTGATTGAGGTCACATGCACACAAATCTATTTGACACGCAGATACCCGATGTGTGCAATGCACATACTGTTTGGAACATATGTCATACCGTAGTAAAAGCAAAACCCACACTGCATTGACCAACTGCGGCACACACACACTCAGCGTTTGCAGGACTCTAATCCCTACCTGACTAGATTATGACACTAGTGAGATACGCATTAACACGACACGCTATTTGTTTTACTGGGAGCATTCTTTTCCAAAGCTCTATTTGTAGGATGCTGACATCATCACACTAGGCAAAGAGGGATTCACCACTCCTATTGTATTTCCACAGTCTCCAAAAAGGCTACTCCTCTCAAAGGCAGTCTTACACACACCCATTTACAGGATTCAAACCCCTACCTAACTATGCTATGCTACTGGAGAGATATGCATTAACATGGCACGCTATATGCATTACTGGGTGGTTTTGGTTCTCCTTGAATATTTGTAGGATGCTGACATCATCAGACTTTCCAAAGAGGGATGTACCTCTTTTAAAATGTGTTTCCACAGTCTCCAAAAAGGCCACTCTTCTCAAAGGAAATCACACACATACCCCCCCCCCCAACAGATGTGGTGTTTGCAGGACTCAAACCCCTCTCTGACTATATTATGACATTAGTGAGATACACATTAACACGATGTGCTATTTGCTTTACTGGGGACAATCTTTTCCAAAGCTCTATTTGTAGGATGCTGTCATCATCACACTTGGCAAAGAGGGATTCACCACTCCTAATGTATTTCCACAGTCTCCAAAAAGGCCACTCTTCTCAAAGGCAGTCTCACACACACACATTTACACTCAGCATTTGCAGGATTCAAACCCCTACCTAACTATGTTATGTTACTGGAGAGATACGCATTACCACAGCACACTATATGCATTACTGGGTGGGCTTTGTTCTCCTTTAATATTTGTAGGATGCTGACATCATCAGACTTTCCAAAGAGGGATGTACCTCTTTTAAAATGTGTTTCCACAGTCTCCAAAAAGGCTACTCCTCTCAAAGGAAATCACACACATACACCCCCCCACACACTCACTTGGCATTTGCAGGACTCAAACCACTACCAGACTATATTATAACACTAGTGAGATACGCATTAACACAACACACTATTTGCTTTACTGGGTGCATTTATTTCAAAAGCTCTATTTGTAGGATGCTGACATCATCACACTTGGCAAAGAGGTATTCACCACTCCTAATGTGTTTCCACAGTCTCCAAAAAGGCCACTCCTCTCAAAGCCAATCTCACACACACACTCAACAATTGCAGCATGCAAACCCCTGCCTAACTATGTTATGATACTAGTGAGATATGCATTAACACGACGCGCTACATGCTTTACTGTGTGGTCTCTATTCACATGCTATGTTTGTAGGTTGCTGACATCAGACTGGACATGGTTATGTGTGTGCACGTAATGTTATGCAATCCCACAAATGAACCTTGTGGGTCAGCAGGTGTTAACATCTTGAACAGGAATACACAATTCATACCTGGTGTGATCTATCTGTGGACATATTGCCATTCCTTCATATGACAATACATATTCATGCACGGATTGTAGGTTTTGTCGATAGCACATGTGTCTGTGATGTTGGTAAAGGGCTATTCAAGGTTTATGTGGGACCTGTGTTGCTCCTGTCAGTGATGTTTGTCCTGGGTGGCTGCCTTGCAAGATATGTAGCAGGTTTGGGGAACATGATGTGCTCATTAACATACCACAGACATTTGTGTTGTGTTTTTGTCGGTTTACAACATCTCTGTTCCTGACTGCAATCATGATGGACTCCATGGACTAGCATTTCGGACTTTGTAGGCTTATAGGAATATAGTTCCCATGGTGTGTTGTGCACCAAAACTTGTGGGGTGTGCCACATGTTGCTGTAACACATTCAGCAGTGTAAGATCCTGTAGAGAGTGAGGCTTGACAGACTGTTCGCGTGCAGTGTCTGTTTGTCCTGTCGTTCACTTATGACACATATGGGGAAACATTGTTATCCACGTGATGGGATTCATTTGGCATTGTGGGGACCAGTTTACACATTCTACATGTAATATCTCCTGGTATGATGTTAGGGCCTTTTTTCACTGGGAGTTGGGTATGTATGTATTGGCCTGTCTGACAGGATGTTGACATTGTCAGTCAGGTACAGTTGACCCTGACTCAGGACATATATGACTGTATATCGATATTTCTGACCTAGCTAAAGGAGGTGCAATGTTTCTGTCTGTACTCCTTTGCAGATTATCTTTCCACAGCAACAACAAACCTGAACACTAAAACCCTGTTATACTCTTTTACACACTTGATACACTACTGACCCTTTGTGATCAGTCGACAGTGTATGTCATCATCATATCCTGGCATGTTCAAAGGTCAGTTTTGTGTGTACTCTCCAGTCCAGCTGGTGCATATTGGAATTCTGATGCATTGTTACAACTGCCTTATGTACACAGGTAACACTGTCCTCCTACCAACAAACTCAGATATCTGTGAGAGGTGCAACTGTATAGACAGACAGGAGGCTGAGCTCTCCCAAGCCATGACTGGCACAGTCTATCGGATGGTGAAGGTAACCACATACACCAAAAATACAGTCACACATGCACCGATGATAACAGCAAACCGTATACATTGACACACAATGACATACTTGGAGCATATAAATGTACTCTGCTTAAGCAGCTGAGACATCCAAAGCAGACACACAAACAACTGCTAATACACAACCATACACACACATATCATCACATAGTTCACAAAGTCATTGTGCCACACAGTCACTGCCCTTAGGCCTACACAACACACCTCATACAACTGTATTAGGTGAGTGTAATTGTCGGTCACACTGACATGCCACTCACCAGGCTGAACAAGGTGAAGGTCACTTTGTGCTGTGTGTCAGGTGCCAGGATATGCCACATGACACATGCACTGTTGTCAGTCCACTGCAAGTACAAATATGGCTCCATCATTGAGCATTCTGGTGTGCAGACCCTCAGACGTTCCTCCCTGGACTACATGACAAGAGAAATAGAGGGGCTCTCTGATCATGAAGCCAGGACAGTATGACCCTGACCTTGTGTAGCATCTTACCCTCACCAAGTACTATGTCACAGTATACAGATGACATGATCAGTTTTAACAGTTGCCTGACATATTGTTGTCATTCACAGGGGATTCAGTGTCTGTCAGCCTGGGATTACATGCTCAACATGCCATGTGCATTCGCTATGGACGCCATGCAGCTGTCACCCCTAGGCTTTCACAGACTGCTTTAGGCTCTTGACACACACATAGTGGATGTTTGAAGTGAGGGTCAGATGACATAACCACAGCCATAGACGTTACAGGGTACAGGAAATGGAGAGTGATGGTGCTCAACAACTGATGTCTAACCCTCAGAATGCATGCACTCAGGACTCACATCAGTATGGACTCTGTCGATATATGTGCAGTAACAAATACTTGATTCAGGCTCACAAAAGCACAGCAGCACTAACATGTTTTACATCATACCATGGTTTTCAGACACAGGACTTGGACTGGACAACAACAATAGGGGGGATTCCATATACATCATTCATGCACACACCTCCAGGTTGGTAGCAGTACACAAAGCATTGGGGAACGTACATGTGCAACTGAGAGTGGTCAAAACTGCATTTCAGTGTGTAGACTGTTACAGACCATACTTCCAGACATGGGCACAACAGTCATTATTCCTGGGAACACTGGGGAATGTGAAGGTCTCACCAAACACCATTATATTGTGTGACTTCAAATACACAAACATTGACTGAGTATACTACTCAAGCAGTGACACCCTCGCACAACAGTTGCTAAGATTGTTACACTCAAATGCTAGGGCAGACCTGGCCACCACACCCACAAGGGGTTATACATGTGGTACCTGATCATCACACACATGGGGACTCTATGTTCCACAACAGAGGTATACCTGTAATTGTTAAGGTCGGAACATACATTCATCTCACTAGACATACATATCCCATACACACACACATCCTATGTGATTTCAGTGACATACTTCTCATGAGCAAACATCACACTTGTACAAACTAAGGTGGTATCCCTCAATGACCCTGGGACAGTGTTAATTATGGCTCAGACAACTACATACTTTACAAGCACATTCTATGGACAAATACTGGAATTCATGGATCATGCTATCCATGATAACTACAAGACTCACTCCTCCAAAGGCAGGGGACCTGTCTACTGGACCACGGCCATTACTGAGCTGTACATGGACTGGAGGAAGCTACTACATTATAGAGCACAATCACAATCTGGAAGGCATCTCTGATCAGTACTGTGGTATAGCTACGATCAGTTGTTGATTCATCTAAGGCCCACTTCTAACAGACACTTGCAACAGACACTGTGGACAATCACAAGGCCTTATTTACTTATGTCAGGGACCTGTGTGGGAACTCACAGATATGCTGTGAGTTACTGCATAATTACAAATGATACAGTGAATCCACTGACATTGCAAACATCCTGGACAACAGGTTCAGTGGGAATGTTTCCCCACCATCCCCCCTGCAGTGCACATGTCCATCACAACAGGGTGTAGCCTCCCTGACATCACAGATGAACATGTGTGTGCTGCCCTCTCCATAGCAGACAACACAGCATCAGTGGGACCAGATATGTCCCAGACTCTGGCATACACGAGATTCATGACAAATTTCACACTCACATTATGTCACTGTTCAATATCACAATTACTACAGGATGTGTACCCATGGAATGGCGTACAGCTATGGTGTACCCGCTACACAGTGCTGGTGCCACAAGGGACCCTGGATATTATCACAATATATGCCTAACTATCCTGGTCTGCTATGCTATGGAGTGTATCATCATGGAACACCTACACATACACATTGTGAACCTACAGACACTGGATCCTACACAATTTGGTGTTGTTGTGGGCATATCTTGCCTCTTGCAGATGTTTGATGTCTTTAAACAGTTAACAGGTCCATAGACGTACACAGGGTTGTCCACACAGCCTACCTGGAACTCGCACACCACTTCTACACAATACCCCACTTGGCCTTTACACATTAGATCACTGGATTCAATATCTACACATATGTCACAATCTGGATTGCTAACTGGATAATGGATAGCACACACATGGTCAGTATTGCTGGTGCCATGTCTGACTATACACCAGTTGCACATGGCATCCCACAGGGCTCAGTCCTGGGACCTCTCTTGTTCTGTATATATTTCTGATACATACTGGTTACACAGGAGGAATATGGATGACCATGTTTGCAGATGACTGCAAACTGTGTGCCATATTCGACTCCACAGCTGGCACAGGCATCCTCAGAAAGGGTCTCACAGAGATGGCTGACTGGTGCCAGAGCCATGGCCTACAGCTACCTTACTTTAGATGCATAGTCATCACCTTTGGTAGTAACATCGTGCACACACATTACCACATAGGTGATGATACATCACGTACAGTGTGTGTGTGGTTTGTGATTTGGGGACATGAATACTTAGTACTCTTGCCTTTGACATTCACGTTGCCAATGTTGTTGGACACACCTTCTATTTAGGCAACCTTATCCCATACAGTTTTGCATCCAGATCAGGTGGGGGTCATTGTGACCCTGTAGTTATCTGACACATGCTTGGATACAATAGCCCATTTTGGATGTACCTTACCCAACACCTGCAGCAACTGGAATGTACACAGATTTACATACCAAGTGGATCTAGGGACTCACACAGATGGTATGCACAGTTTGGCTATGGTGACCCCAGCTCTCCTCAGTTGCTTACTGCCTACTTGGATGCAGTCTGTGCCTTTTCTTTGATGCCATGTCCATCACAGCATTGATGGACAGGCTCCACGTGAGGATATCAAAGTCCCTTACAGCTACATGCTCCAGGGACAGGTACATGAGCAATGATGTTAACAGGACATGCTGGAGGGGCATATTACCATCACAGAGGCTCCACTCACTCGGGAATGTGATCACAGTACCACATATGCACAGACCCACGCTGAACACCTACAGGTGACATCTTCACAGGTGGACGGGTGATCGTATGTTTAGCCCTGGGATATGTTATGGGTCCTTGATAGACAGAGGCAGAATGAAATGAACATATGTGAGATATCTTGTGTGACCTACTATTGACAGGCACAGTCTACTGATCTAGCATGATTGCAGACTACAAACACACTGTGGCTAGGCTTCTACATACCCTAGGGCAGATAGCTTAGTGTCAACCTCTGAACCTATGCTAATGTTCAGGATGCACATTGTTCAGTGATGGCACTGATTGCAGGTTTTGTTTCTTCTTTGCTTTACCACTTCCTATAAATAACCTAGGTTTCTGCATAACATATTTGATTGTGACAGTATTTCACTATTTTATATTGTGTCTGTTGTCATATCACTGTTTGCACATGGTGGACTGGTGAATAGTGCGAGGTTCCTGGGTTGACACTTGCAACTGTGGGATATGTGTGGCCCACTGCTGTACTCAAACTTGACCTGAGTGTGTGAGCTGCCTAGTTCAGACTTTCAGTGTTTTGTTGCCTGACATTTTTCTCATAGTTTCAAGTGTGTGAGCATGCCCAGTGTGAACTTGCAGTTTGTTGCTGTCTGAGGTCCACTACGTTTGTTGATGTGTGTGAACATTACCAATATTAACATGTATACTATATGTGTGTTGAATATCAGGTTCTATTATTACTGCAGGCCTCACCTTTGTGTCTTGACTCGACAGGGATTATGCTATGCATGCAAGGTTTCCATTAGATACTTAGCATTGACTTATCAACATTTTTTCATGCAAGCTGACCATTGACATACTGTCATGCTTTAGTGGTTCTGTACTCTGACTATAGTGCACTGTATCGTGGGTTGGAGGACTGTCACTGCTTCATATTTTCATACATGGCAGAACAGACTGCTTCAAGAAAAGTGAAGCAAATATGAACTTGTTAACCTGCTTTTGATGAACTATACCCACATTTGACCAGACTTGCACAACATTGCTCAATGTTGTCCAACATTGCTGGACAGTGCACAATATTGCTGAACATTGCCTGTAGTTGCGCTACTTAGTGTGTGCAATTTTGTTCACATATACTAAATAGTGGTGAGAGCTGTTTAGCATTGCTTTATATTGCTTAACACATAGCAATCATGCCTCAGGTGGTGCTGCAAGGCTGCCTATGTCAGATGCACATTTTACACTCCCTATACATATTTGTTAACAGGTAGTGTCAAGTTAGGCATCGCTTTTACTATATGTGTGAGCCAGAGAGAGGTATCATTTCCAGGGTTCTTACTGAGCCAGTGTATATGCTATGTGTTGCCTCTTTGCCAAGGCCAAAGCATACTGGGCCCGCCTCCTTCTGCCTACTGGGGCAGGTGCAGGTTGTTCCTCCTCCGAGTCACGCTCTGTCTATGATGGCCTTGGCAATGGTGGGGGGCTGTTGTGCCTGGCCCTATGCTGCTCCTGCTGCAGCTGTTTTTGCAGGATCATATTGTGTAGCATAGCACATACCATGACTATTTGGGTACATGTAGTTGGTGAGTACTGCAAGGCTCCACCAGATGTGTCCAGGCACCGGAACCATGACTTGTGCAGCCCAAACACATGCTCGATTACATTTCGTGTTTGTGAGTGTGCCTCATTATGGTGTTCCTGTTCAGGTGTGTGTGCATTTCTGATGGGTGTCATCAGCCACGGCTCGAGTGCATATCCAGCATCCCCCACTAGGTGACCATGAGTGATGTCCCCATTGGCAAATGTCTGGTACAGCTATGTCAGATGCCAGATATGGGAGTCATGGTAGCTTCCAGGGCAGTCAGCACACACATTCATTATTATGCCCTGGGCATCACACAAGACCTGGCAGTTGATGGAGGGGTAACCCTTGTGGTAATAGTAGACCCTACCTCACTCACCGGCTGGTGCTTTGATGCGAATGTGTGTGCATTCTATTGCACCCACTACCTCAGGGTATTCCGCTATTTGCTGGAAGAGATGCATATTGCTGGCCAATACCTCAAGGGAATTGGGGAAATATACATGATCACCAACATGTGCTGCCATGGCATTCAGGAACTGATGCAGTACCCTAGATGCTGATGCCTGTGAAATCCCCATCATATCACCAGTTGGTCTCTGGAAGGAACCTGTTGCTAATATTCTTAGGCCAACACATACCTTGGTTTCCACTGGGATGGGTTCCCCTCTGTTGGTTCTGTGTGTGAGGCGTGGCCTGCACAGCTCAACAATTTGCTGCATGAGGTCTCTGTCAACTCTATAGCGCTCCACTATCTCCAGCTCATGTAGCCCCTGGTAGGTTACCCTAGGCCTGTACAATCTTCTCCATCTGCTCACTGTGGGTTGCTCAGCAGCATTTGCATTGTCACCACCCTCAGCATGTTGCATATGTTGCCTTATGACAGCAATGGCAGCCCCTAACATTTCTTTGTCTCAGTAAAGCTTTTTCAGTTTTCACTTCTATTAGCTTACTGCAGTGTTGCAGTGTGTCTGAGAAATACATTCTGGAATGTTTTTGGCTGGGTTTTGAGTGCTGGGCTGGGCTAGTGTAATGCCTGTGTAATTGGCTGATTCCGATTGTTTTCACCTGCTAGCTCTGCTAGTACTCCTTGGTTAATTTCCTACTATTTGTTGTGCTTCCTTTTCCCTTTCTGTTTCCTCAGGGGGCAGCACCGCGCAAACAAGCGCAAACATGCGCACACCAGCTCACATGCACGCGCACATGCTTACACGGACTACAAAAACATGCGCACACTGGCGCAAACGCACTTACAACTGTTTACACAGCCTTACATATGCTAACTCAAGCCTACACGCGTGCATACATGCTTAAACACGTGCACACTGTCTTACTCAGGTTTACTGGCATGTACACGTGCGCATGCACGCTCAGCAAGAAACTTTAGTGTTATCCACGGCATACACCTTCGATTTCTTGACTATACCTGGCCTACTTGTTGACACACCTCTTTCACTATTATGTAAATGTAAGCTGACACATGTCGCTCTGCTCAAATGAGCTGCACTCCTTTCATATATACCCCCCTCGTGATGTCACCTATCTTCTACTCTGTTACTCCCCTTATCCTACTCCTACACTCCACTGACTGTGCTCATTTGCTATGTGAACTTGCGATTCACTATCATAACTCTCATTTGCATAGGAATGCCTACTAATGCTTAGTTACATCTCTTAGACTGAGCTTCCCCCCTTAGCAACCTCTACTCGGTGGTCATGTTGTCTTCAGTCTGCCATTCCCTTGCATTGTAAATTCATTTTAGCTATAAAATCCTCATTTGTGGATCTTAATTATTAATTTTCTGCTTTTTAGGACACAGCGCGTTTGCACGGCGTTGCGCTATGGTTAAACCCTGGAAATCGGGATTAAAGAAAAAAGTTATTTTATTTTTAATTTGCATCACTTCTCATTGCCAATGGCCATATTTTTGGCCATTGGCATGCTTCCTCCTGTGAATGCATGCTTTCTTTACAGCTGACATGGCTCCGTTTTGCTATTTGCAGAACCATACTCAGTTATCAACTGAGTACATTTCTGCAGATAACATTACTCCTACTCGGACAGGTTCAGGTTTCCTGGATCGCAAATTTACCTCATTTGCATGGCTTTCACCTGCAATTGAGGTAATTTGCATATCCCAGCCCTGTCCATGTAGGACTAGTTTAGAGAGCTCAGTTGCACGCCCCTGCCGGCTGTTCCTGGATCGCTCGGCGGACATGATGGCTTGCTGGAGTCTTACTCTACTCTTAGACTCCATGCAAGCCTTCGTGAATCCAGCCCAATGACTTTGACATGGGAAACAGTATTTCAAAATTTTACAAAATATCGATAAACTATAAAACAACACCCAAAACCTCATATTGGAAATATATAACAAAAGGACACTCAATACAGTTAACTGAAGATATCAAAACAAATATCTTATTATCAATAAAATATACATCCTTTACACAATATTGGAAATTTTAATTGGAAATGCTTGCACAGAGCATTCTTAACCCAAGAAAGAATCAGTCAAATTAGTTCTTCCATAAAAGGAATATACTGGAGATGTGAGCAAGTACACAATGCAGATTGGAACCACATTTTCTTTGTGCTAAAATTAAGCCATTTTGGAATGGTATTAATAACTTTCTACAAGCTTTATTTAATGAATCATTTTATTTAACTAAAGCTCTTGTTTTATTAAATGTGAACGGGATGTCCTCATTTGAATAGGTCAAACATGTATCTAGTATGGACTGAGTATACTTGCAATTTCAAGGAAGTGCATAACAAAAAGATGGAATACAAACACAATAGCAACTTTGGAAGGCATCTATAGCCTACTGAAGACCACAGCATTATTGGAAATTAAAATTAAAGAACTAAGAATTTATCCATTTATCAACAACCCTTGGGGAAAAGTCTTATCGTTGATTGACACTATACAATAAATGATCAGACAGTCTGATAATGGATTGGACATACTTATAAAGTAACTGTATACATTAAGATCTGTTATAGTGTCAGGCTAATGTAAAGAGTGCACATACTTATTTAAGATGTTATGTATAAATACTATGGAATGCATTCAAATGTATTTGAAAAAATAAAAAAAATTGAGGAGAAAGAAATCACAGTATATACAAAGGAAGCAAAGCAAATGTAGTGCATGTGACAGAGATGTCAGTATCATGGAAGATCTATATACTTCTTTAAAAAAATAAAATAGAACTGAAAGTATTTATTAAATGAAAACTGCATATAACAGTGGCATCCTGAAAGATTACATTCCACAGAAGATGATCTTATTAGTACTGAAAACAGTGTAATAAGCTTGGGGAAGACAGATGGAGTATGTGAACATTATTAGAAAGGGATAACACAGAATAAGGATAACACAATAACAGTAACAGCAATGACAGAATATCTAATAAGCCATTGAAAACATACCGTTTTCTTCAGTATACTGCTAAAAATATTTATAGAGATTCTAAATATAGGTACAGTGGTTCTCTTGCTGTTTGCTGTATATGTGTACACTTCCCCCTCCACATCATTGATACAGATTATATCTATACATCTCCTTGCAGCAGCATCATAATGGTGGGCAGAGGCTTTTCTTCTCTAACCTACCCTTTCACAGCTTCCTCTGCAGCATGAAAAGTTAATGCATTCTGTGTGCTTGTCTGCTTTGATAAACATGTGTACCACTGCAGGCAGTCATCTGCTGTCTCCTGTACTGTCACTCTGTCTGGGCTAGGATCACTAGCCTCTACCAGGGGCTTTAGCCAGGCAGAAGCTACATACCCGCTGTCTAATACTTGATAAGCTTGCAGAATACCACTTACTGATTCTTCCTCCCTGCCAGCTATCTGGTACCCATTCTTCTAAACTAGGGTCAAAAATGCTGCAAACTAGCCCATTTCCACTGTACCAGCTGGCAAGTTAAATCCAAGAAACTGATAATGCACTTTTACTATTAACATGAAAAGGAAGCTGAAACATAAAAGAAAAACTCTGTCAGAAGCTAAATGAGATTGCAGCAGATTATAAAGAACACAAGTTCTTCTGGATTACTTCAGTTAAACAGTAACAACTCTTTTGGTATTTAATCATTTAAGCTCTCTTCCTGATTTACCTTTCCTGATACAGAGCAGTATTGGCAGCAATGGCAAATCTACACAAAGAGGAAACACCACTGATCTCTTTTTTAGCCAGTCAGTCATTGCCATGATGCACAATCATCATCAGCAACAATCTGACAAGTCATTTGGACAGCTCTACTTCTGCATCTTTGCTCTGTCTCTGGAGTGAATCTGAAGAAGGAAGCTATAGCAGACTATATTACCCACCTTCATAAAATAGCAAGGAGGCTACACAGGCAGTCAGGCAGATAAAATAAGTGTTAGTGCATGCTGACCTACACTAAATGCATTAGAGAATGGGAAGGTACCACTACTTTTCCCAGTGCTTTTTTAATGTTTTTCCCATCATCAGTAGGCAGAGATCATGCTGTGCGGAAACAACCATTCAAGCATGCATAGGTCAGAATTGAGAGGATTTCATTGGAGGTTCAAAGGAGAAATATAATAGGTTGAGCAGCCTAGCTCTTCTTCCTTCACACAGACTATGGACATCTTCATCCTTCATGATGAAAGTTGGGGGCATGTAGGAAGTGTTCCAAAATATAAAGTGAGCTTTGGCTTTAAGGA
>NC_056746.1:983685828-983750828 GCF_019279795.1 Protopterus annectens | reverse complement strand
CCAAGTGGACCCTCTAGGGGTCACCCAAGCAATGAACTGGAGTTGCCTCCCTCCCTCCCCCAAAAATGGGTTAGCTGGCCAAGTCCTCTCACTCTCTTCTTCTCCAGCCCATCCTTTCCAACACCTGTACTGTTAATTGAACAGGAGTATTCCAGGTCAAGGCTTTATCCCTCTATGCCACAGAGTGGGCAACACTATTTTTTTATATAGGTTCAAAGCTTCATAGGTACTTACTAGACTATTAACCTGTGAAGATCTTTAATAGCCTGGCTATAGATTTCCATGAAGCTTTTAGCCATTAGTTTAAATACAAATAACCCAAGAGGAGTAGAACATTTATGTGTTGCCCCTATCCATGAGAGACAAAGATACTCAATAAGGGGTGAATTTGGGGCTATCCATCAATTCATCCAAGTTCCATCTGGACAGTGTAAGAGAAGTACTTTTCTTTATATGGAGAAGAAGATGATTCCAAAGTAGAAATATCCTCTGTGATACATATCTATCTCTCCAACATCTTCTTGTGTGAGTGTTTATGCCCCCATTGGACTTCTGAATGTGCAGTAGGTCTGACAGGAAAGGGACTGTTGAGGGACTGTAAGTGAGTCAAAGAGATACAAACACTACCTCTCAATAATACACTCTCAATATGACACTGAAAAGATGGACAAGGCTTTGAGATGGTCTACATATTTTTTATACTTTAGGCCATTGATTTTCTTTATAAAAAAAACATTGTGGGCATTCAAATTGTGACAAATGTTTGGACAGGTCCATATTGGTGTGTGTGTGTGGGGGGGCATTATACTCAATGAGTGGCCTGATGAGTGCAGAATGCAGTGGAGTGGCAACATACCTGGAGCTGGATGCCATGCCCTTAGTAATAAGCTATGCAATAAAAAATCACTTTCTCACAAGAGTGGATGCGAAGTGATTGAAAGAAAGGTCATTGTCTTCATAGTCATCCTGGTCCCTAACTACTCAAATTTCAGGGGTATGTTTTCAGTGTGATAGTGTCACTGGACGTCTTGACTGCTGAAGGATGCTATTGCACATTTATTGGCATTCAGTTTTAATCCATGGCTTTATCACTAGCTATTGGTTTGGGAAAGGCCCTCTTGGAGAATCTTATGGGTTCCTAGTTATGTACTAGTAGGACATTTTAAGCCTAGCCAATTTCTCTTTCCGCACTCAAATTAACCTATCCTATTTGATTAGAGATTGGCCTTACCCATCCCATGGTCAATAATTATATATTAATCCTAATGAGAATAACTGGGATCATACCATAGATAGTTTGATAGGACTCATGCATGGAATAAAGTATTTAGGAGCTGCCTCTTTTCCATTAGTAGTACTCTTGAATATGAACAAGAATTAACTTTGTTTTATGTGGATGGGGAGTCTGTTCCCAAACAGCTGTGTCCTGTGTGAAATATACCTGTCACTCCAAATCATTCTGTTGATGCTCCAGAAGATGTTTAGATCCCTACATTGAGTATTTCTGATGCCATTTGACTTGCTTAAGTGCAGTAAATCCATCAGTATTGGATCAGAGGATGCCTTGGATGCCAGAAGTTGGTCACCTCTTAGCAGTCTGTAAGATACCAAGTATAGGCTTTGAGTTGGTTCATGTAGGACATGTTGTTTAGGCATTATATCCTTTTAGTAAGCTATCGCTGTGGACATTCCAGTTGTTGCATGCTTCTGGACAGATACATGCCAAAGGGGGCATTATATTCAATGGATGGCCTAATGAGGGCTGAGTAAAAGGGGACAATGGCATTCCTAGCTCTAGACACAATTTCTTTGTTTATAAGTTGTGTAATATAGAAGGACTTTTCTTACAACAACAGACACATGTTGGTCAAAAGTAATGTCACTGTCCACATAAATTCTCAAATCCTGAACAACTGTGTCAACTCTTAGGGCCGTATTGTTAGTGTGGTAGTTCCCTGGAATAAATGATTTCCCAAAGGAAAGAATAATGAATTTTTAGGGCATTTAATTTCAGTCCATGATTTTGGCACTAGTTAGCTATTCGAGACAAACCTTCCTGCAGGATGGCCAAGTCATATGGAGATTCAATCACTGCTCCTAGCTTGAAGTCATCTGCCCAGAAACCCTTGGTCAGCCTTTACTTCAGAAAAGAAGTTGCCAAACAGGAGACATCCCAGTAAAGAACCTTAGGGGACTGTACTCATGACTGGTCTCTTTGAGGAGGTCACTTCCCCTATTTTGATTTCCTGTATCCTTTCTATAAGCTAGTTGTCAGTCTAATGTATGACATAGTTTTTTTCCCAGTTTATTTAGCTTTTCTGCTATGCCTGAGTGGGAAAATGTGTCATATACTTTGACCAGGTCAAGGTATGCTGTGTGTACTATTTTGCCTGCATCCATTGCTTTGGTGACCTTTTTTAAAAAAATCCATCAGGTTAAGTAAGCATGAGCAGCACTTGATGAATACAAACAAAGAGGGAGTTCCTTATGTCCTGATTTATTATTTCCATGATAATTTTTCCATGACTTTGTATATGAGTTTGGTCAGACATATTGGTCTGTAATTACCTGGTTCTGTTGAAGGTCTTCCCTTATGCAGGAGAATGACTGCAGTGTTCTCCATCTGAGTGGTATAAAACCTATACAGAAGCTGAAATTGAACAGTCTTGTTAGGGGTATTGCAAAATCTTGGTGTACTCTGAGGAGTTTGTGATGGCACCAGGTTTCATAGTCATCTGCCAACTTGGTCAGTCATAAACCATCTGAGAAATAAATGCCAAAGAGGACTGTCCCAAGGACTTCACCATGGGGTACACTACTAGGGACAGGTCTTATGGAGATGGTGAAGCATCCCATCCTAATTTTCTGAATTCTATTTGTGAGTCAATTTGCTATCCAATGAGTTACATAAGGATTAATATTTAGCTGGAATACTTTATGATACCTGAATGTGGGATGGCATTAAACCCCAGTTGTGAGGTCTAGATATGCAGTATGAACTGCTTTGCTCTTATCTATTGCTTCAGTATCCTTCCTAAAGAAGTCAACCAGGTTAATTATGCAGGATCTCTCCCTAGCAAATCTGAGTTAGCTTAGGACAAGAGTTTCTAGGTTATCTATGCCCTTATTTATTAATTGCATAATAATCCTTTCCATAGCCTTGCAGATGAAGCTGGCCAAACTTCCAGCCTTCTAATTTCCTGGGTCCTTGATAGCACAGGGAATGACAGTTGGTGCCTTCCATTTGTCGGGTAGTAAGCCTGTTTGGAGGCTGACACTGAATATCCTCTGTAGGGGATACGATAGTTCCTGTTTCTGGCTTGCCAGTTAACAGCCTGGAATGTTGTCCAGGTCCATATAAACAGTAGTCTTGGCCTTGGATAGTGCCTTGAAGACCTACTGATGGGAGATTTGAGGGGGTGTTGTAGATGCAGGTATGAAATCTGGGAATCTATTGTACACAGTTAAGCAGGAATGATAAACAAAGATTTTATTTGTTTCTGCCTTAATATTCTTCTTATTTCATTTATTTCACCATATTTTCATATTTTATCATTAACATTTTCCATGAGAAATTTATAATAAAGACAAACAAAGATAGGGCACTGTAGGCCTTGGATTTTTCAGAAATATAGACCACATTTTGTCTTTATCACCTAGTTTTGCAAATTGCCTTTTGACATCCCTGGGCGAGCTACATTTTTTACTTGCTATATTATTTGGGCAGTGTCTAAAGATGAGAGTGCCCTACGTGTTAGGTATAACTGGAGAATGGTTTAACAAAATATTATAAGTAAAATAAAGCACAAACCACCCAAGAGATGAACGCTCCTGCTTGAAACAACTCAATAAAAGTCACGCTAATAATAGAGTATAAATGATAGGAATTGAATAAATAACGTTATAATTAGTTCAGTCCAAGCCACATACGACTCTTTTCAGTTCCTCACTTTCAAAAATCAATTTCCAAGGTAAGTTTGTTTTTTATTAGTGCAACACGCGAGCTCACCCAGGGCACTTCACAGCTTTCTCAATCATTCATTTCATGTGTTTAAAAATGTTCAAATGTCATTTTTAAGGTCTCAATTACTACTACACTAAATTACATAAAATAATTATTTAGCGACATTATCAAATATAAAACTGTTTTAAAACAAAATAAAACAAAATATATCCACAATATACAAAAAAAAACCATTTAACAACAACACCATGACATACAACAATTAAACACTTCTCATAAAATGCATATCCTTATAAAAATACTTATAAAACATTGCATATCGTCAGCCCACAATAAATAACTAAGGCATGTATTGCATATAAAAATATATACAACCTACCAACAACATACAAATATATGCCAAATATGTACAGCAACCCTTAAAGTTACAAAATTATACTGAATAAATACTGCGACCAAAAAAAATAATAAAAACGACCTATTGAAATGGTAAACGCTTGAATGAAGTGGAACAATTCCAGGTAATTGAAAATGTACACTAACAAGCACAAAGACATAAATACAAACACAAATACACTATAGGCGAAACGCTAGAATATATGGGAACAGGATGAGTTCACATGGCTTATGCAAGACACAAAAAAAACAAAGTGAAGTAAAAGATGTCTCAGTTGAAAGCTAAGATCGGCGTAAGTGAAAAGCTTAAATTCATTACGAAGTCAGATGGACATGCACTACTAACAAAACCATTGAATGATGAAACTTTGAATCACACTTATGATTAAAATATGCCTGTACCCGTTTGAAACTCACCACATTCAAAACTTCCACAATTAATGTGAAGTAAGAAAAGATGGTGCACGATGATATCTGAACTGAGTCATATTTTGAAAACACTATGTTTTCTCACGTGAACTGGATTCACGAACTTAATGGTATATCTCAGTTGAATTTGGATCATTTCCTTTTGATCTGACTTGTACGAGTTTGGATTTGCATACATGCAGAGACTTTTTTTCTTCTACATTTTTCTTGTTTCACAGTTGTATTTTCACTCTTATTAATGTGGCTCCTTTCATCCTGTGTCACTATGCATCACGTGTTCCATATCAACATCTTATATCTTCTGTTTGTTTTCTATTTTGTCTTTTTCTTGTCCCACTTAGACTCAGGAACAGCTTTCCACCTATTTTTTCTATAGGTGACTCTTTGTATTGTTGTCCAGTTTGATCTTTTCGTTTAAGTATCTATATATTGTTGTGTTTCTGTAGTCTCATAATATGGTGCAATAATGTCTATTTCATATTAAGCTTTGGATATTGTTTGCGTCTTATGAGACTCTACCAGTGTTTATATCAACCTTATGAAGTTTGATATACATATTTGTTTTTAAGTTTGTTTAACAAAATATTATAAGTGGTTTACCTTAAATTATATCTGTGTGATCATTCATACATTTCTATGAGTCGCTTCATATAAATCCTATTTTCAGTTTCCAAATGTTACTTTCTTTTTGTTGTAACCCATATCCTGGGTATTTTAAAAGTATGTTTTGTCATTTTGTGCTTCAATTTGCACTACTTCCTCAGTCTGCCATTTTACCTTTACCATATGTATTGTATTACTACATTATTTTTTATAGCATCAGGCACTGCATGGTGGGCTTCCACTCTTCCATGGAGTCCTGTCATTGTCGGTGAGTTCTAGCATGCTGCAACAGAAATTAAAATCAGGTGTTTTGTCCTTTCATGGAAAAAACATAGTGCCTGTGTGTGCATGTGTGTGTGTGTGTGTGTGTGTGTGTGTGTGTGTGTGTGTGTGTGTGTGTGTGTGTGTGTGTGTGTGTTTATCTTTACTGCAATTAAAAAAAAAATAACTGCACTGGATATACAATAGTATTGTATTTTAATGTAAAAGTATGCAAAACTTGCTTTTTCTTTTTTCTTAAATGGAAAGGGTAAATGAAATGTTTCAAATAACACCCTGTCATCCTCTAACTTCTAGCCCAGCTGTTTTCAAAGAGCAAGAGGACTGCAATTGGTCAGAGATCTCACTGAGGATTGCTGTTATTGTTCCTTGACTTCTAGTCTGTAAAGCCCCAAGATGAGTCAAAGTAGCTCTTAGTATAACTACAAAGGAATAGCATTACCAATGTGGTGGGTGATCCATTCCTTTAAGGGGAGTTAGAAACCATTATTCACTGAAACCAGGAGTAGAGATTTTTCTTTGTTCATAAATAAATAATGAGCAACACCCCCCCCCCCCGGGATGAGTGGATTAGTACAGGTATATGCTTTATGCTTACTGTGATTGCAACAAAGTATTCCATTCATTAAATGTGGCATTCTTAGAAAGGTTACTGATACAGGTATTGTCAATGAAAAATGAAGTGAGGCAAAATGATATAGATTTACAAAATTTCTAGGGATGTTATTAAGGATATGGAGGATATTAAGGATATGGAGATTAAGATTTTGGGAGCATAACAGGAGCTAAATAAGCATGTTTTAGAGGAGATACTAGGAAGGTTTCTTTACTGAATGGATGTTTGATCCTTGGAAGCACCTTGGCAGGTTTTTGGTTATAGAACACTGAACTGTGGCTTGTTTTAAACTAAGCTGAATATATACTATGTATTGTTCAAAGCTAATGGCTGCTATAGATATCTATCTGCACATTGAAGTATCTTCTGGACTTTTGTTTTCAACAACTTAATTGATCAAAGCTATGCAAACAAACAGAGAGAATTTACAGAGGAACATATTTACATACTACTGTTTCATACTCAATAGCCCAGTGACAATATTGTCTAACTTACCATCTAGAGTTATAGCACGGTTTGAGCTAGGGGGACAGCTGCCCTGGCACAGACATTTAGGTAGTACAACTGGTGGCTTTCCCCTGGATGGAAGTGCAAGCATTCTTAGTTTGCAATCAACTTGCTTCAGTATTGCCTTCATGGCTGCTTAAATGCTTAAATAACAGCCATTGTGTGAAGATTGCAAAGTCCTGCTATGTATAGACATGACAGGTAGGTGTTTTCTATGTCCACACCAACTAAATTGTAATGGTACTTTCATTCATATAATGTATCAAAGAGGCAATTGTTTCCTACATAGTATGAAAAAAGCTGTTACAGTTTGTGAACAGAACAAACAGGACAGGAGCAAATTTTAGGGATCATTTTTGTTTGACACTTATTTTGTACTTTCGTTGAGGGAGCACCAGATGGTGATATTACCCATGGCATTAGCTGACATATCTGCAGCTCTGTTGCCATCTATTACATTTTCTTACTAAAGTTCTTTTTCTAGATGGTCAGTGCCATTTTTTTTATCTCTTGTCCCTCTGCCAATCATAAGCCTCATCTTCTAAATCTCCATAGCAGTGATATTCAAGGCCATACTATGCAAAGTTATAACTGCACAACTTTCACATGGCCTCTCTTTTGACTTCTTATGAATTTTTAATTCTTTGTCCTGTCACTCCAAAAGACTCTTTCAAATCATATTTTCTCAAAATTAATTAAGCAACAATACCGCAATGCCATCAACAGTTTGTGCAGTGTTTCATTTGGCATTTCATCATTCTACAAGAATAATATATATGACCCATTTTCAGATGCAGCATTTTTATTTCTCAGTAGTGTGCCCAAAAGACTCAATAAAATATTATTAATATAGATTATGTAGTTATTTAACATTATTTTACATGGCCCCAAAGCCTACATGTTTATGTATTACAATGTATGTGGTGCTTCTTCATGAATCTAGATCTATACAAACAACATACTTGACCCTCTTTGTTATATACTTGTTTAACAAAAAAAAAAAGTTTTGCATGGCATTACTTATAAATATTAGAAATAGTCAGTGTATTAAGCAATTTTCTATTAAGCAACAAAACCACTGAAAAAAAATCTCACAGCATCTGAATTATCTGTCTTTTATAGAATATTAGATCAATATTGTATGGAGACCGGTTAGTATAACTTTTAAGGTTTTTCCCCCTCCCATGAACAAGGTACAAGGCTCAATTCTGACTTCTGGCTCATGTCTGCATATTGCTTGCGTGCTATCCCTGTATCTCTGTGGAGTTCCTTCCACCTTCCAAAAACATGCTGAATGTTTCCATCTCAAACTCACTCAAGAATGGAGTTGGAGGAAACAGCCGAGACTCTAGATGGTGCACTATAGGGGGAACAGTTGTATAAACCAACCACTTTGTGCTCTACTGTGGTGCACAGTATCCTCAAAATAGGAGGACATGGGTCACAGACTGTATACAATTGCAGGGCTAGACACTCAACATTGTAAAATAAGGCTCTAGGTGATTCTGATGTGTTGACGAATGTTGCCAAATGGGCATGGGTATTTGCTGGTGATAAGTGGGTTGAGGACCTGACCTATTGCTGTGTTCTGATCTTATGCCACTAGGTGGGGATAGAGGAAGGTCGAAGGAGGGAGACAGAGTTTGTGGATGTGAGAAGGACTGGATGTTTCTGTTCCTGTTGTTCTCATGTTAGTCGTTCCTGTTGTAGCTTCGAGTGGTTGGATTAAAATCTTTAATACTGAACTTGGAGTCTGTCTATATTAATCATCTGGCAATTTAACACCTATGTCAGGGAGCCATGATAAATCTAGGTGGAGTGCATGTGCCTCCATTGGCCAGTGTGTGTCTTCCATAAAACCCAGCAACCTTTGGTCAAGAACCTACCGGTTGGGTGGTGTCCAGTTGTCCATCTTGGGTTACCTGGGATAGCTCTGTTGAGCAAAAAATGGACAAAAAGAAAAAAAATCAACCTGCTAAACATGAACTAAGAGTTGCTACACTCAGTGTAGGTTCACTGACAAGATGCAGCTTGAAAGTGACGTGATGATGGGGAAAAGGCTGGATATCTTATGTATCTGGGAGACAAGATGCAAGGGCAATGTGAAAAGCCACTTGGCTTGGGACCAGAGTCTAGTACTCATGAGGAAGACAAGCTAGAAATAGTTTTGGAATTGTGGTGAGGGAAATGCTTCAGAAGACTGTGAGTGATGTCATCAGGATTAGTGATACTTATGGCAATCAGACAACAGCGTAGTGATAGGGCAGTATTCATAATCTTAGCCTATGCCATCATCAAGCTTGTGATAGTGAGGAAAAGAGTACAGTAGTTGCAAGGCCTACTAGATAAAGCAGGACAACATGAATTGGTGTTGATAATGGGGCACTTGAGTGCACATACTGGGAGAGACAAAACAGGATATGAGGCCATTCTAGACTTCTATCTGGCAAAGGGCTTGATGGTGGCCAACAAATGGTTCAGCAAGACAGATGTTCACAAGATCACATACAAAAGTGTCCATCATGCAATTCAGGTATATTTCCTCCTAGTAAGGAAAGGGCAGGGGGCTAGAATCAGTGATTGCAAAGTCATCCCTATTAAAACAGTTGTCCCACAGTATAAACCACTGGTTTCCACATTCAGCTGTAAGCAGTGGTCAGAGAAGGTTATATGGTCAACTGAGACGAGGCTGAAAGGCTGGAGGCTGATGAGTAAAAGCACAACAGTTCAAGGAATTATTCAGGGATCTAGCACTTCAGGAAAATGAGGAAAAAGGGTGAACTTGAAGAAGAATGGCAGCACCTGAAAGCAGCATATGTGAGGACTACAGAAAACATATGCAGATGAGCCAGGTTTAAAAATAAGGTATGTAAGGAAAGCTGGTGGTGGAATAAAGAAGTCCAGGAAGTCATCAAAAGAAAGTAGGAGTGCAGGAAAAAGTGGAAGATAGAAAAGATGGACCACGCTAGGAAGGAATTCTGGTTGGCTAACAAAGAGGTCAAGAGAAGAGTTGCAGTAGTAAAGAACAAGGCATCAGGGGCACTCTATCAGCTTCTGGGAAGTGATTCAGTAGATGGCACAAAGAAACTATATCAGGTTGCAAGTCAAAGACAGAAAGATAAAGAAGATAGTCATACACCCTTCATAATGGATGCTCACCTGTCCACAGGAAATCAAAGGCAGATGGAAGGAGTGCTTCCAGCAGTGTCTGAATGAAGAAAACCCCATAGAAGCTCTATTGCCCCAGACACATAGCTAGAATATGAAAGAAGAGGAGGAGCCCAAAAAAGAAGAAGTAAGAACAGCACTAAGGAAAATGAAATCAGGGAAAGCAGCAGGGTCAGATGAGGTCATAGCAGATATAACAAAGATGTGTGAGATCGGGAAGAAAAGTTTCTGAGGGTAATCATAGCAGTCTGGAGAGAAAGGCCTATCCCAGAATACTATAGAATAAGCATACAAGTGTCTGTGTTCAAGAACAAAGGGGACATTCACAACTATGGCCAGTATAGAGGTATCAAACTCCTATCACACTGCATGAAAGTTCTGGAGAAGATGCTTGATAAACGAATATACAGAGTACTAGAAAGTAAGATGGGAGATGAGCAGTTCAGATTCAGATCAGGATATAGCACAAGTGACCCGACATTTGAATTGAGACAGATACTTGAGAAGAAGTTAGAGATGAGGAAAGAGTCCAACTGGGCATTCCTAGATTTGGGGAAAGCATATGACAAGGTTTCAAAAAAACTGATTTACACAGTGCTGCAGTGGTTTGAAGTCCCAAAAACATTGGTATTATTAGTGCAAGGGCCCAATGACTCAAGTACAAACTATGCTGTCTCACAGAAGTGCTCCTACCAGGAGTGGATGTACATCTGGGTTCAGCTCTGATTAAACTGATGTTCATACTTGTGATGGACTATATTAGCAAATAGCTCAGAGGGGATGTGTCAGCAAAGTTGCTGTATGCAGATGATGTGGCGTTATAGGCAGACCCTGAGTAAAAAGTTTAGCAAAGGATAGGGAAATGGAATTTCAAAACTGAAGGCACATGAGATGGAACTGAGTACAGATAAGACAGTTGTAATGGCAGCAAATTGGAGAAATCAGAAGAAGCTGAGAACTGAGATAGAGGGGAAAATAGTGAAACAGGTTTAGAGGTGTAGCTGGATAAACCAACACCCTGTGCCAGTGGCACGAGCTAGCACCCCACCCCCTCAGATCTTCATGTGAGTCAATTCCTTTTACTAGTTCACCAGCTAGGTGGCCAGGTACAAGACACACACCCTTCCCTCCTGCCTAACCATTCAGGTCCTGCTTATGAGTTCTGCCCCTAACCACCTTCCTTACACTAGATTAATAATAATAATAATAATAATAACACCAATAATAATAATAATAATAATAATAATACAATTCTGTTTTAAACTGTATCAAACTGCCTACTACATATACAGCAAGTAGCTGCTACAGTTTATATTCTGCACTGTTTTCAGGTTTTCGTTTTTTTTTACATTTAAACTATAGCAAACTGCTTGCTACACATGAAGAAAACAAACTGTTTCTACATTTTATACCCTGCACAGAACATGCTCAGGTTTTAATTTAAAAAATAAATAACTTTAATCTTTTAAACTGCAGCAAACTGATCGCTGCAGTTTATACCCTACATATAGAGCTACAGCACTCAGCTTTTAGTTAAAATTTGTTTTACTTTTAACTGTAGCACTACAGTTAGACCACACAAGGAGCACTACAGCACTCAGGTTTGATAGCAAATGAAATACTGACTTTTAAAAGCTGATAAGCTAGTATTGTACTAAGAGCAATCGGGTAGCTGGATGGCCAAATGGATCCCACTCTCTAACACTTTACACCCAGGGAAATTGGCTATGCTAATGAACAGGTTAACATCTTCAAGCACCTGGGAGGGGTGTTTAAGGAGAAGAGAAGTCTGAGTGAAGAGGTCAAAGTTAGAATCAGAGGGGCTGCAGCCAACTGGCACAGAGTGTCAGGGATAGTGTATGACAGAAGAATGCCAAAGAAGCTGAAAACTAAGGTCTGAGACAGAAACCTAGACAGAAAGGCAGAGCAGCTGAGAAAGCTAGAGCTGATGGAAATGAAGTGCCTGAGAAGGGTGGTAGGATGCACTCTGTATCATGACAGACAGAGAAATGAGGACAAAGAGCAGTAGCCAAAGTAGTGCAATTGTAGAAACGTTCAAAGAGAACAGAATATGGTGGTTCAACGTCATGTGCAGAAAAGCAGAAGATAACCTGGTGAAGTAGGTTTGGAAGAGACAGGATGAAGACAAGAGGAAATGAGGGTATCCCGCCAAGAGGTGGCTAGATTGTTTGAGGGAACACCTGTGAGAGATAGGCATGAGTGTTGAAGAAGGTAGGAAAATAGCATTCAATAGGGAGAGAAATTGAGATAGTGGCAGTTGAACTGACACTACGGCCCCATGCAGAAAATGGTAAAAAAAGGATGCAGCTGTTGCTGATGTTGCCTATAGTGCACTTTCATCATAAAAGGCAGCATGTCACTGTTACCTACATAATTATTGTGCACATGAGCACTGTTCCCACCCCCACTCACTCTTCAAACTTGAAGAATGTAGCACATATCCTTGGTAATAGTAACCTCTGGAATATTATAAGTAGACCACAGCATTCTAACTATTATTTGTGAATGGAATGCTCATATCTAATAGAATGACAGCATTCTATCTATTAGATATGAGCATAGCATTCACAAATAAACAACATATGATGTGTGCTTCAACACAGTCCTGTAATTAATAACAATCCAAACTTTGTCCATGGAGCTCTCAGAATATGTGTCCCAGGCTGGTATGAGCATAACATTGAGCAGAATTTTACCTTCTCTAAGGATGATGCCAAAATATGAACAAAAGTTGACTGACTTTAATAATTGGCTTAGGTTCTGGTGTCATTCTAAGGGAGTGCAGCATGGAAGGAGATAGTCAGCAGACCATGCTGTTTACCCAGGGATGGTCTGCACCTCTCCTCTCTTGGCTTTTGAATATTAGCTAAAACATTGTCCTCCCGCATAGTGCCTTTTTTAGGCAATGTTAAACTGAAACTACTTTTGACATAGAAAATCAAAACTAAGAACTAAGAAAATCTACATTTGTTACTGCTCAATGCTAGGAGTCTAAACAAAAACTCCACTCCCTGGAAGGTTTCTTCATCCTAGAGAATGTTGACTTCTGTGTGGTCACTGAGACATGGTTTAAAGCCACAGAGAGCACACCAACAGTGCAAAGTTATAGTGCCTTCCACACACTAGACTAGCTACTACATAGACAGGGACTAAAGGTAGAGGTGTCTCAATTCACATTAGAAGTAAATATACCTCAAGGTTGGTCAAACAGGACAATGAACTTGAGCTTCTCCATGTTCAAATCACCACAGACAAAATCACATACCACTTCCTTGCAAGCTATAGGCCCTATCGCTGTATTCTGATTCCCAGAGGCTGTTGAGCAGAGATCTATGCCTGGCATACAAGGTATTTTCAGACTCCACTTTGATGGACCTCCTGCATATCTGCAAAACAAACAGCACCAGAATTACCCATTCTAAAGTCTTGAACCTTGCGTGTGATATAAATAGGATCTGCCGAACAGACAGGTAGCTATCCCAGAGATTACCTCTTCTGTGGAACAGGTTCCCCATCCAACTGAAGACAGTACCTCCCTAGCCCAATTCAAGTGTAACTTGGACAATTGGATGGGGAACAGGAAAGTAATCCGTGGTTTGACACCTATGTCTCTAATGGACACAGCTAGCTTGTAAATGGTTCATTTCCCAGGCCCCTGCTTGTAAATGCTTCATCTTCCAAGCCCCTGCTTACATTTATCAAGCATATGAAAACTTGTCAGAGATTTGTGATGCATTGCTAGGCTTAAAAAGACCCCTGTGGCATAGCTCTTAACCTCTTAGTACAAAAAATCTGGACAAAGCCAAAAATAATGGGGGAGGGGGACAAAGCCTCAAAAATAAGAAATTTTAAATATTGCTCTTATAAACTTAGAAAGTTGGTAGAATAAAAGGTCTTGTGTTACCATCTGAAGGATATGAATTCTGAAACTCAAATGCCTGCCATTATTAATTGAATTCAATCCTCACCGATTCACCAGAAAAATCTAGAAAAATCACAAATTTTATGAGGAACAGATCAAGAATAGGAGGCAAAAATCTGGACATTCTGCAAAAATATACAGTTGAGAGGTATTTGTGGTCATTAGCCTAGTAAACATTTATGAACCGAAGAACCTATGAACATATGGATTTTATTCTGGAGCTTATGGTCATACAAAGCCAATATTCACACCAATATTTGTGTAACAGCAAGTTAGTGACACATTTTTAAAGTTTTGATTGCACATGAAGCACATAGATATCATATATACATTTTTTTTATCACAACCTTGTTATTAGTAACAATCCAGAATCATAAAATAAAAGAAAATACAAGGTAAATGGGCCTTATGCCCATTTACAACTACAATGCCACCCTTAGTCCCTATCTCCTTTATCAATGGGCAGCAGGCCAGTCATACCGGGGTGAATTTGTAGATACCCATCTAGTTGTCTAACTCCTTTTTGAAGGAAGAAAGTGTGTCATATTTCTTAAGTCAAAGTGGGATTTTATTCCAGAGAATGAGAAAGCTTTACATAACAAATGTGTTTCTGTAGTAGGTTTGGTTTATTTGCTAAAAACAGTTTAGCTCTCTGTTTCTAGTATTAGTAGGACTGTTTGATACATAGATACATGGAGGTTATGCCAACCAGCATTTGGCATAATGAGTAAGGTCATTGCCTTTCATGCACAAGGTACAACGGTTGATACTGAACTCCGACAATTGCCTGTTTGGATTTTGCATGTTCATACTGTGTCTCTGTGGGGTTCATCCCACCTTTGGAAACTATGCTGATTGACTATTTCCATCTCAAACTCACAAAAAAAAAAAAAAAAAAAAAGATTTTCCATGTTCACCCTGTGCCTCTGTGGGGTTCATCCCACCTCTGAAAAAACATGCTGATTGACTGGTTCTAAAACAAAGAATGGTGCTGTGAGCAGCAGCAGCATATACTCTACATGGTGCCCTATAGAGGGAAGAGTTGTGTAAGCTAATCGCTTTGAGCATCTATTGTGGTGCACTGCATCCTCATGATAGAAGAACATGGATCGCAGACTGTGCCTTGTGGCAGGGCTTGGCACTCTATGGTGTAAAAAATAGGTGATTCAGTTGTGTTGACTAATCTTGCCAAATGGGCATGAGTATTTTATGGTGATAAGTGGGATGAGGCCTAGGCCAACTACAACCTATGCCAGGGACCCATGATAATGGTAAGAAAGATGGATGTGCCCCTATTGGCCAGTGTCTGCTAGCCATAAACCCCAGTGGCCCTGGGTCAGTAAGCTACTGGCTGCCTAGTGTCAAGTTTCCCAGCTTAGGACCTGGGATAGCTCTGTTGAGCAAAAAGCTGGACATAAAACCAAGCAACCTGCCAAACATGAGCTAAGAATTGCCACACTCAGTATAGGTTAACTGACAGGATGAGGCTTGGAAGTGGATGACTTGCTGGTAAGAAGGAATCTGGACATCCTATGTATCCAGAGACAAGGTGGAAGAGCAGTGCAGCAAAGCCATTTGGCTTGGGATCCAGAGTCTACTACTCATCAGGAGAACAGGCTTGGAATTGTGTGGGAATTGTAATAAGGGAGAAGCTTCTGAATACAGTGAGGAACAAAGGAGTGGAGGTCCAGAGGGACATATAGTGATTTGAAAAGGGTGTTTGTACTTTTCTCTTCTACTGTTAACTATGATAAAAGATGCAAATACATGATGTGTTGAATATCTGCATGTATGGCTAACTGTAGCTGCATTAAGAATAACTCCTCATAAATTTTGTAGTAGTAAAATTATACATGACTCTATTGTCTCCCATCACCCGATTGCAATAGGACATATGCTTTCACCTGAATGCATGGCCTTTGAGTATACCATTCACAATGACTGCCTGTGTGCTAAAAACCTGAATGAGTAAATGAATGGAGGACAGAAGCTTTAACAGGAAATGTTAAACTCTGGTTTCTGTGTGTTATTTGGGCATTCCAACACCTAAACTACATAGTGGTGAACAACAGTTGTAATTGCTATATGGTATCAACTCTATGGTTTCAGTCTGTTTCTGGCCATAGTCCAGACAATCAAGTATCCACATTATATTGTGAAAGTGGATATAGTAAACATAAGCTGGTCATTTCCAAATTCAGAATAAAAAGTATGCAGTGTCAGCACTACAGTCAGAAATGGACTAAGACCAGTGTCCATGCTTCTGCTTCCTCTGGTATGTCCTAGTGTGTTGGGACATACACATATACAGGGAGTCACAGACTTTGCTACTTAAATCTGCATTATGAGATTTCAGTCTAACTAGTACTTCAACTGTAGAAAATAATATTGAAATAAAATATTGAAATAAAATGCAAAATTTGCATGTAAATATTTCGGGTTGTAGAGAAGTACAGTTGTATAGCTAAACTTACTACAACAGTAGATGTTTAAATGATCCCTGCTGCAGTAGTCTAAGCTATATGTGTTATATCTTGCAAGGCTTCATGGTACCTTCCATGCACCCAAACCATTAGCTTGAGCTGAGCTGGCTAAAAATACAGGTTTGGGTGCCCAGACCTTCAGAGCATTTATGCCAGTTGAGAAAGGGAGGCTGAGCTCTGAGAAGACATTGCTAAGAATAAACAAAAAATAAAAAATAAAAAATCACACACACACTGGCAGAAAAAACACACTAAGAAACAAGGGGGTGGATGGAAGGAGTGACTCCTGCAGCAATGATCATTCAAACATCTTTATTATGGTAAATTTATTTACACAAATGTACTATGCTCTACATTGTGATCATTACTGCAGTACCCTAAGCTGTATGGGTAGAAGGAATCTGGCTTGTAGTGCTTTGTAAAATTAGCTACAAAGGACCATCCCCGGGATTCATGAAGCTTGCGCCAGGCGCAGGCATAGCATAGGCGGTATAATGCCAAATATGTCCGTCGAGCAATTCAGGTACGATCCAATTCCACTTGCACTACTGGCATACGCCAGAACTGCGCAGCCCCCGGCTTAGGTATGCTAATCACCCCATGCGCAGTGATGCACCATGCAAATGAAGGCATATAGTGATTCATGAAGTGGTGCAGGCGTAGCGTAAGCCTACGGAAATGTAAACCAAAAAACACGGTTTACATTTTCCCAAACAGAACATCGGAGCTATGGAAGCGGGCCAGACCCAGGTATCACAACGTTAACATATGCCAATGGCAAAATACACAGCCAATGGCATAAGAAAAGATGCACAACACGTAAATAACAACATTTAATGTCATGTCCACAGTAACGCACAGCACAACCGCAGGGCATGTGTGCGGAAGCTGTAACATAAAGAAATAATATAAAAATGTCATAAAATCGCAACGTAATAGAAATCAGGTTTACAGCATAATACACAATGGTAGGCATGGAACACCACAACCAAGGTGCAAGGGTTGCTAAGGGCCTGCGATAGTGATCGGTGCGGTAACTATGAATTAGTAGTCAATGCCATGCAAATGAGGCAGATAATACTGAATCGCAAATGTCCCGCCGGATGAAGGTTGTACCATACGGCGCAGCGGTATAACACTGAGGAGTGGCTCAGAGGAGATACATGACATCAGCAGAGGGGTGTGCCACTGTAGCAGTAAGCACATTGGAGCAATGCAAATCTGGCCTGTCCATTGCTAAGCAAAGCTGCAGGACAGGGGTGGGGAGGAAGGTATAGAATCGTTTAGCTGAGAGCACACATGGTGCCCAAAAGCGCATGTGTACGGGGATGAAAATGTGCCCGGAACCCAGTAATCGGACACACGCGCCGCGAACAATAGCACAAACAGGAAGGTCAGGGGAAGAAAAGAAGGAAATGCTGAAGTAGGGTAATTGGAGTACTAATGAGCAATCAACACCAATCAACCCACGATGGCCAATCAACGGCAGCTGACAAGTCTGCTTGCAGAAACCTGCAAAACAGGATAGGGGAGACATTGGAATGCAAAGAAAGGAGGGGAGGTATTGGATTGCAAAGATAGGAGACCTGACACAGCAGAGCAAAGCAAACCGACAGCAGACCGGCAGTAGCACACATAACGCAAGATACGCCAGGTCCAGGAAAGTACAAATGAAAGTAGGCTGCAGGATGCACGCCAGAAAATGGTAGGTGCAACGTGCAGAAATGTAAAGGGAAGGTCAAGAGGTAATCCACGGCAGCCAAATGTAATTCAACACCAAAGGCACCACAATAGTAGTTCCGGCAGTAAAACACATAAGATACCCTGTAGCTACGATTGTACATACACATCCTATGACATCATCGGTGTTCACAGCACAATAGTATAAAGTGTGAAAGCACCCTACACACACCTGTGTATTTCCAAACACTGCACTATGGGTGTAAACACACAGGGAACTTTTAAAATGTACATGTTGGGAGCTGCCATAGCTGTGATTCATCAGCATGTGTTAGAGACAGATGGTGTTGTGGAGGATGATGCCGACAACCACCGCAGGCCTTGGAGGAGAAGGAGAGAGTTCAGACCAAGGGTAACCTACCAGGGGCTACATGACCTGGAGATAGTAGAGCATTACAGGGTGGACAGGGACATCTTACAGCAAATAGTGGAGGTGTGCCAGCCACGCCTGAGAACCAGAAACAACAGAGGGGAACCCATCCCAGTGGACACGAAGGTATGTGTAAGCCTGCGAATACTGGCCACAGGTACCTTTCAAAGGCCAACTGGAGATATAATGGGTATCTCACAGGCATAAGCATCCAGGGTACTACACCAGTTCCTGGATGCCATGTTGCCACATGCCAATAAGCAGATATACTTCCCTCGAACTCAGGAGGAGTTGGCCAGCAATATGTGCCACTTCCACCATGTGGCACACTACCCGGAGGTACTGGGTGCGATAGACTGCACGCACATACAAATCAAGTCACCACCCGGTGAGCATGGTAGGCGCTACATAAACCGCAAGGGATTCCACTCCATCAACTGCCAGGTCGTGTGCAATGCCCAGGGCATTATCATGGATGTGTGTGCTGGCAGCCCTGGAAGCTACCATGACTCCCATATCTGGCATGCCTCACAGCTGTAGCAGGTATTTGTCAGGGGGGACATCCCACATGGCCATCTTGTGGAGGATGCTGGCTATGCACTGGAGCCGTGGATGATGACTACCATTAGAAATGCACATACACCCATGCAAGAACGCCATAATGAGGCACACGCACAAACCAGAATCATCATAGAGCATGTGTTCGGGATGCTGAAATCATGGTTCCGGTGCTTGGATACATCTGGTGGAGCCTTGCAGTACTCTCGAGGCACGTGTGCCCACATCATCATAGTATGTGCCATGCTACATAATATGATCCTGCGGTAGCAGCTGCAGCAGGGACAAAATGGTGAAGGCCCTCATAGCCCACCACAATTGCCAAGGCCATTACAGGCACAGAGGGATTCAGACCATGAACACACTGTGCCAGCCCCAGTAGGCAGACGGAGGCATGCCCAATATGCCTACGCCTTGGCAAAGAGGGAACGTATAGCACATACTCTGACAGTGTAGGCCCCTATGGACTGACACCTCTCCACCTGCACACACAGTAAAATGGATGGCACACAAACATGACCACCTGTAAATTGTAATGTATAGGTGGCCCAATGTGTGACTCCTACATAGGCAGCCCTCAAACATTGTAAACACAACAGCTAGTGGAACACGGAATGCCAACACCTGAACAGTACATGAGCCTTACAGCATATGGTGGTGCTGTGTGCCTGTCACGTTCCCCGCCAGATATAAATATATATATATATATATATATATATATATATATATATATATATATATATATATATATATATATATATATATATATATATATATATATATACACATATGCATATATATAATACAGATAGAAAGGGCAATAGAGTGATATATGTTGATATAGATGGATTCAGCGATATCTGCAAATATAATAGATAGTTCAACGACATTCACAACACCTTGGAGGTACAAATAAATAGGATACCGCCAACTATGGGATGTGAAACATACCGACATGCGTAACCACAAGGCTGAAAGACCGATAGAACACAGTACTGGAACAGTACAGCCGTGAGTAATAGTATGATGATATGAAGGGACATTTAGTCACTGCTGCCGGTGATGTGGTCCACGTAGGTACTGTGTTCAACTGTGTTTGTGAGTGCCGTAGTCTGTGTAAGTGTGCGTTGAGGGTGCCGTGTGCGTCTCCGTGTGACTGTAATGTGTGTGTGTGTCTGCAACATGTGTTTGTTAGTGCCAAGGCAGAGGCAGATCAGTACAGTAGGTGTGGGTATAGCTAGCCGTAGGCATACGGTTACTACCTGTCCCACAGTAGGAGGGACAGCCCCACCCTGGGCAGGTGTGTCCTGACATAAAACAGTACAAAGGGCAAATGTCCGAGATGGTAGGACATTAATATGTCCCATATATAATGTAATAGTCGTATTTAATAGTTATGCCTGTATGTAAGAAACGTAAATGTTACATGCAATATGATAAGTAGCCAAAGTCCCACAACAATAGGTATGCATTGAGGATAAAAGTATGTGCTAACCTGTGTACTGACTGTGGCTACATGTTGGCCTGTAAACACCGCTGTGTGTCCCGCAAGTGTCCAACAATGAACATATGAAAAGGTGGCAACCCATGGCAAACAGGCTCTTTTACCAACACAACCGCAATGACTGCAAATATCTGGGACAGAAATACAAGGGATAGCTGTCACTTACACATATCCCTTGATATATCGCTGCAATTCCGGAGGTATACAAGTAGCAAGCTCACCTGCAGACGATATAGAAACCAATTAACAACGGCCCAACGTACAATCCTGTAACATAAGTCTACTAACTGTTAGCTCTCTAATTAGGGACGAAGCCCACACACATATATACGGATTATGTAGAAATGCAAGGCCCACAAACCTGTATATGCTACGTACACCCACCGACATCCCCCACACTAGAAACTAAAGCAATACAGACTGTAATAGCAGCACAAACATCCAGTCAGTCAATTACATCTGCAGAACCCTCAACATACCATGTGAGAGACACAATTAAAGGCATCATGCAAAATTGCAGGCATTGTATAATGGAACAAACAGCCATGTTACAGGTTTTGTTTGCAATACTCCATTATCAGAAGTTGGGATGGCAGGTACACCCACATGTTGAACCAAATACTCTACCTGTCACACACAATCCACGGGGGACATGAATCCAAAGTATACTTGTCTCCATGCATAGCAGTTGCAATTACACATAACAAAACACAATACAGACCGTCTCCCCGAAGGTAGGGCAAATAGACAACGCCCGAGTGGAGAATTCAATTATACCCCACTGTTGCCGCGTAATTGGTGAATGGAGTAGCTGCACAGCTGATATGCAAGTAATTAGTCACTCAGGAACACCAAATGGCGGGATGAATCCACATGTTACAGGTATCGACGTATATAAGGATGACTTGCCAGACATTCAAACTGTATGCTCATACCGAATACCAGTTGAAACACTGTGAGAGAGATAGAAACTAAATGCCATAACGATAACAAGGTATGTAGAACACCCGATATGTAAGGTTATGTATAGTATGATCTGTATTAATTAGTTTTACTCTATGTATAGCCTGGTTTGCTTAATTAAATGTGTCCGCAATGCATAAAGTGGGGAAAGGTATTTATGTAGTGATGTCTTGCTGAGCATACTAACGCTTGTAGAAACTGTGCGTCCAGCAGTGGGACACAAGGTACACAGCACAGACACCACAAGGGATGCTACATGAGGGCGTTAAACAGAACAATTCCATACAACCCGCCGTCAGTGGTAGGGTATGTCCAACAAGGATGTGCCATAGCAGGGGATAGTATATGTTGATATACTGTCACAGCACGCATGTGTATGGGCATATAACGTTAATGACATATCTAAGGTGGTCCTCTGTGCAAGTATGCTTTGCATTATGGGATACTATGTGAAATATGTGTAATGTATAGTATTGTAGGTAGATATGACAGATATTCTACACAGCATAACAGGCATATCATGCATACCACAGGTATCGTCTATTGGCATGTACAATAACAGGATACATATGGCTTGTAGGTATGGGACATTGTAATAGCATGATAGCTAATCTAAATGGAAGGGCTACCAAGTAACCATGCACAAAGGACATGTAATAGCTTCACAGGTGCATAGTGGGGTACTATGCAGTCTGGCAAGTCCATGTCTAAGCACAACTACAGTGTTCACACTAGTGTCACCTCTCTAGGGTAGTGTCCTGTGAACAGCAGAGCCATGTGTCACCTGCACCTCTGCACAGTACAGCCACTGCAGTGATCCCAGGCCTACATGTGTCTCCCAACCACCAAGGGAGGTATCACATGAACAGTGCTACTGAGTGTCCCTGCGTGATGTACATAGGACTTATGTTCCAAAGCATGGTGAGTGTCCGGTTTGGGAATGTAACCCTTAAGCACATCCCACTCATTGTGGCATGTGTGCACATATCCATGAGCATGTTGCTCACAGTGGCTTCTGCTTATGTCGCGTATGAGGAGTATATCCATTAATAATGTTGTGGACATGGGCCCTGTCTGATCAGCAGAGGTCACCCCTGAGTATGTAGTATGCAAATGTGGTGTCCATAGTGCAGCCGCATACTTAAACTGTCGGAGCTCAGTAAACGTCATGGCATGTTAATGTTGTGGTATGTAAAGCTGTAACTGTTGTGTAAGGTGCACCCTAAATGGGGTGATTTACCCTTGAATGTGTGTAGATGTCTTGAGTTCAGAGGTACAATGGGTGCCTCTGTACCAGCTACACACCCAGTACAGATAGGTGTGGCCACGTAGAAGGATATCCATGCCACAGTGGCAATACGATAACCACAGGAGTGGGTGCGACATATGTGTGTACTGCAAACATGTACAATGTGATATGTATGTAGGGGACTACCACCCATGTGATAGTCAGTGGGTGAATGGTGTAATGCAAAGGTGATGTTCATGCACCTTGTGTCATGCAGCTTGATGCCATGATAGTCATATAATGTGTCTGTCACAGTGACACCCGTATGGATGGAGTCAGTATCAGCTGGTGGAGCAATCATGGTGCTTTGTATGCAGGGGTTTGAAAGCTAGGCAGGGAAAGTCCCCTGTGCTAGCCTGTACCGCAGGGAAGCATATACTGAACATGAGGGGCCCTATGACTGAGGACTGTGGTATGCCAAATGTACCTGACATGTAGTAGGTACTATGGTATGCTGGTCTCACTGTGTGTGTCCTGTCCATGAGACACATTGCATAACATCCTGAGACATAGGGTACGATGTGCAGATGGATGTGTATGTTGTCAATACCAGAATGTAAAATGGTGCTGAAAGGCAATGAGAGGACAATGTAGGATGTGTGGACTCCTGTACCATCAGCAACTGCCCTGGTAACTGTATGAAAGGAGTCCACCATGTGTAGGGGCCATGCTCTGGCCCTAACAAGCCCAACCCGGATGGCAGCAAAGGACGGGAGCCCAACAATGTCTCTGTGAATGACATCCTTGATGATGTGCCCCATAGCCATGCAGAACAGTCCAGTCAGGTGTGTAGGACTATAGTCCCACTCGTGCATTGTGGTGCCACCTGTGTGTAGTGTGATAAATGCTGCTGTGTGCCATTCAGGGGCTACAATGTCTGAAACAAGGCTATTACTGAATATGGTGGCCTAGTGGGGAGACATGTCATTCAGAGGTTGGTGGACATCACAGCCCGGGATGTTGGAAGGTGACATGGGGCCAGTGTCCCAGGACATATAGAGTGCAGGTCAGTACTGTGTAGGTGTGACCACAGGGACACCACAATGTTCCTGTATGGATTGTGGCCCTGTAGTGAGTGAGAGGGTGTAATGTTAGCATTGAATCCATCCTCCAGCATGTTGCCAACATCACCTGGATCTGTAATGTTCCTGAGTGACTGTTGTATGTGACAGCAGATGTGGGTGTTGCCATTGACTACTGACATACCACCATAATGCCTGGTGGTACACCCCAGAATGTGTCACAGTCATGTTTACGTAGCTAGTCTTGGAGTATGTGATGAGGGACCCTGTGGCCCTACCATGGCTGACCAGTGAGCCACCCCACCCATGGGAATGTACACCACTGTGCAACAGCCTACACCTGTTGTTGTACATCATATGTCCATAGAACATGACCACCGGAGTGGCGTCTGTTATCTGGTGTGTACCATCATGGCTCTGTGTGGAATAGCATGATCCATGCAGTTGTGTACATGCTAATGAAGTGCACTGGGGTATGTGTCAGCATTTGTATGCGCATTGTCCATCTGCACGGGTGTCATGACGTTAACAACCACTGTCAGCAGACGTCTGTAGTAGGTGTTGTAGTACTCATGTACTGTGTATGCTGTGATGGGTGTGGTGCCGGGATGTGGCTAACAAGATTGATTAGCATATGTTCAGAATCCACCAATGAGGGGATAACCCCAGGTGTGTAACACCAATCACATGGTGGTAGTGTTCATGTCAAGGTTAATGTAGGTCTTGGAGGTGGTGTGCATGGGTTGGTCCAGCAGAGCGAAGGTTATGACTCATGGATGTGTCGGTACATGAGTGGCTATCCCAGTTAAGTGTGGGGTAGTGTCAGTCACACATCAGTAGTAGCTGTCTGAGGCCCACTGTCCAATATACCAACAAATAAGGTATGTTAACCGTGGGGTATGATGTTGACTCTGTAGCTTGTTACAATGTGTATAGCGGTCCCGGACACAGTTAGTTGCACGTGGAGCACCTCTGATGCATTGTGCTAAGTAACTAGCCAGGATGTGTGCACAACATAGTGGGATATGGGAACCCCTCAGCTGTGGGTGTGCTGGTCCAGGTATGTGCCTGAAAGGTATGGTCTGTCTATAACCTGTCATTGCAGGTGTGCTCTGCAGAGCCTAGAGGCAGGTACCAGTCACTGCAGAGATGTTTGAGTGGTGCATTATAAGGTGTGCCTTGCCTGCGTGCATCACAGAGGAAGATGCAAGCATTGTGTCACATGACCCCATGTCGTGTTTGCCAGTTCCCATTCTGCCGGTGACAGTTATTGGAAACTGTGCAAGATAGGCAGTATAGAAGCAGCAAGAGCCTTACATGTGAGATTTACTCCCAGGGCTGACAGGTGCAAGTCATCTGTGCCACAGCATTGTGTTTGACCAGGTCAGTCAAAGCGGACAGATACCAGATGCCTGTGGAATGACAATAGGAGCATAGGCAACTGTTGAAGTGACACAGTCAGTCATTGTACAGTGGTATCGTGTCCGGACTAATGCAAAATGCTCCCCAGGGCTTGGCCCACACCCTCAGGGCTATGAGACTGGTGAGCTATTGCATGTCCCTGCACACATAGTCTGTGAAGTGGCATCACAGGGCAGTCACACTAACATGGAGAATGACAGTCACATCGTACCTGGTGAGGTGTGGCATGGGTGCATAGGTTATGTTGCAGAAGCAGTTACCCGACAGCAAGATGTAACAGACTATCGCCTTGTGTGGCCTGCTGTGTGGAACTGCAGTGTGACTCCCTACAGAGTCACCTATGACTGGTGTGTGCGAATGTTATAACTCCCTATTGGCTGTATGTGATGGGTACACATGAGTCTGTGGGCTATAATTTGGTGATGTTGTCTTCCATGATGGGGGCTACCTCTGGTGCCTACACTGAGTATGGAGATGTACTGCACAAGTTGTCCTCGTAGGTGTGGCCAGTGGTGTAGATCATGTGAGACTATGTGATGGGTGGGGTGTGTTGCGAATGTTACACATCCCCAAATGACTGTCAGATGCAGTCAGGGTTGGTGACAGCATTACCCCCAGCCATAGCTGTCAACCTCCTGTCCCCAAAATGAGGAACATTAGCCCTCATAATGTGTGACAAATGGGCAAAATGTGGAACACTTACAACTGGCTTACTAACAGCTTCAACTAGGAAGGGCATATGATGGCTAAAATAGGCTGGTTTTACGTATAAAAAAGATATTGTAATGAATTAATATGATTCCCATCTATTTAGCCATGGCTAGCAGGTAAACAATTTCCAACAATGAATGTGTGACAGACCCTTTCAATGTGGAACCTTGAGGAACATGCACCTTTAAGAACACCAAATGAGGTACAATCGACGTAATGAGGTACACTAGAGAGCTATGCCCCAGCACGGCTGCAGAAGTGCATCCCCCACAGGCTGTAGTGTCGTATGTTGGGAGGTGAGCATTGAATGTGTACATGAGACAATTGCTCTATTGCCACATGTACGACATATCCCTCATATAGACAGGCAGTAGCACTGGTATGTGACAGTTGGACATGCCTGTATATACAACCATGTCCCACAGGATATGTGTTACATGTGTACAACAGCTGTTGTACCATAAGCAAGCTGGGAAGTGTAGGACAGCCAGTGTACCTGTGGGAAATGGTGTGGAATGGGTGCTATAGTAATCAGTAGCTCATGACATGCTCACAAGTTCTGAACAAGTGCCTAGCATGACCATACAATACAGATAGGGTGTTGGATAATATCAACCCACAAGTGGTGATGACAGTCATTTTGGGTGGCACCACACTATAACCCTGCTGAGTATGGTGTGCATGTCCATGAACCATTATCACTGTAGATGTTAGCAGTACAGATGTACAAGACAGCACAGATGTTTGATTACAAATACCTTTGTATGTCACAGGAGTGTTCCACCAGTGGTCTGTTGACAGACTCACAACTACAAAAGGTGCAAGAGTGACATGTGCACATCACACCAGTGCCAGCTACAGTAGAACAGGGTTAATGTGTTGTATCCCACCCTCATTGTAGCCCATAACACACAGACAAATGTTAGGCATCTGTGTATGTAAGGCTGTGAATGGCCATGACCTATCAGTATAGCTGTGTCAGTGTTGTGAACAACATACAGAATGGGCTGTGTGGGTGAGGTGTGTGACATATGTGCACAGTCTCATGGATGATACCAGCATTGTCACCGCTAGGTGAACATCTCTGTACCCATAAACTACTACCTAGGCTGTGGTCAACATTATGGACACTGTGTAAGGGATGGTGCTGTGCAGTGCACCCCCCAACTTGGTGATGTCTCCAGGCCCCTTAGGTAGTCATATGAGGTACCCATGTCATGTCAGGGTGCCATCCATGAGCACAGAGATCACTGGACAGGCATAAACAGCACTGTGGTGACCAATATTGGATCACATACCACCTTTAAGGGGTAATGGCTATGCATGGATGTGCGATACCAGCCTTCACAATCCTCACCTCCACTATGCAGCATGCTGTCTACCTTGCAGAAAGACATTTGCTACACCATGAGGATGGACATGCTACATGTCCATATCCTGATCTATAAGACATATGTCATGGACAGCCACCGTCCTAATACTAGGATCACCACAGGCTGGACAGATCCCTGTGCCATATATGTGACATACTCCCGCCATACCATGCAACCCTGTCCATCAAAGCTGCACATGTCATCCCAGTCATACATGGTGTGATGGCCGCATGGTAGATGTACTATCAGCTGACTGGATCAGTAATGTGGCACTGATGCACCTTGCGGTGGCATAATGGCTGTCTGTTACAGCTTGGAAACCATGCCCGCACATGCTATGGTTGATAACCATCCCTGTGAATGTCGTCTGACTAGCCATTTTCCCATGTCTATCACATGTGCAATACAGGCGATCCGTGGCAGGATGTTGAACAGTTGTACAGTGCTGTGTAGATGTATATGGCAAAACACATGCATGTACAGGTGTCCATGCATATGTGTGCATTGTCACTGCTCAAGTCCATTACGGCTGTGCCTGTGTTGATATGTGACATATACACAGCATCCAGGTCAACAGCATTACCGTGGACACATCCAGGCATGTGCAGATAGGTGAGAACACAAGTGCAGGCAAATAGGCATGCCCACAGCAAGACAGCATTTACATGGAGTATGAACACTGTAATGAGGTGACACACATATATGGTGATGATATCCAATGCATAATGGGTGTGACATGTGTGTGACACAAACACGTCAGTCATGTCAGTGTCATGATGCTTTGCAAAGATAACTGTGCAGATGTAGTAGATGTCATAGAAATGTATGTGCAGCAGTATCTCTGTACATCTCTGAAACTGTGACCTGTCACCATCATTATGTCTTACAGATAATGCCCTGTACATGCCTCCCAGCATACAGCCGCCAGGAGGATGATGTCCTCATCCCACAGCTCCATGACAACTATGACTTGTTGTTCAGCTATGTGCCACAGCATGCCCAGCAGCAGGATGACCTGTGGCAGGATCTACGCAGGAGGGTGAACGATGTGGGTGGCCATAACCGCACCTACCAGCAGGTGTGCAGACACTGCATGGACTTGATATGACATGCAAAACAGCGTGCCACTGCAATCGCTAGGGAACAAAGTGGAACAGGTGGTGGGCCACCAACCCAGCCCCCACTCACACACACCGAGAAGCTACTGGCCAGTCTGGGGACACCCAGGGAACAGAATCCACAAACACTAGCTGCCATCGTGGAGGTGGGTGTCTCCCAACCAATGAGCCCGGAGTTGCCTGGTGAGTCAGTACTGCACATATGGCTATTATATCCCATTTAGTTGCATGTGTCAGTGTACATTATGTAAAGTAACAACATATGCAAGGTATGTGGACACACATGCTGAATACTACAGTATGCTACGTTGTGTATGCACACATGTGCATACTATATGCTATTACACAGGTGAATGTGTTCACATGCACAGTGCAACCTGTGGCTGTCATACAGTCATGGATAATGTTCATACTGCTGTGTCACCCCAATACAGGTATCTCTGGCATGCCACACAGACATGAGTCCATTGCAGGTGAGACTGTCATCAGTATCAGGCATGTTACAGTGTAGATCTATTTGCCATGTGGCCAGTTAACACTTGCACACCTGATGTTTGTTCCAGTCATGATATGCAGGTCTCATCACCCATCATTCACACAGGCCACCCATGTGCAATATATACAAATGAAATGATACACCGACTTGAAACCACAGTACTTGTCATTGCGACATGTGTGGTCAGTTGTGCATACAATGGTGGAGGTGTTTTACAATGGAGGCATATGTAGTATGCATTGGAACAACATGTGTGGTATGCACACAGTACCACACAGTGAGCTGTGATATGGGCAGCCCACAGGTGTCACCATTATGTCATATGCCCCTGCATTGGGTGCACACATTGTGATGTGCCACCTGACATGTCCCAGACACGTAGTGTTCTATCTGCAATATTGTCACACTATCACATGACCTATACCCCACATACCAAACATACAACCCATAGTCTGCATAGCCCTGTGGATTGTGACAAATCTGTCATCTACGGGTGTATGTCATATGAGACAACACAGACATGTGAGATAGATGGCCATCACACACATTTGGCCAACACATGTGCACACATGGCCATGGGGGATGGCCAGAGACATGTAGCCACACAGTACATGGGATGTGTATACACCCTGTTGCACATTGTCCACACATGGTCCAATTATAGCAGTAGTTGACCGATTATACAGTTGATGTGGTACACTGGACATCCTGAAAGGCTGTGCACAGCTACTGGAGGTGTCACTGAAGTCTACCATATACGATCTGTTGAACATCACGACTGTGTTTCAGTTATGGCTATGCAATGTGTACATATTATGCATTCTACAGCAACATAGATGCCTCATGATGCCATGCAATGGCACAGTGTCTGTACTTCACACTGTATAGCAATGTAGACAGCTCACACTACTCTCCCATGCTCATGCACATTTGCTAAACATGCATTCGATCTGTAGGGCATACACACAACACTGCAATGTGAAGCCCATTATGATGCTGTACATGTGTCAGGACACCATTGTGTCAGACATGTATGCATGTTAATGCACATGTCAGCAGATTACATGTCAAGGTCACGTCAGCTATGTGTACTGTTATCCTGTTCTGGGCCACATGGTGTATCACGGGGATGCATGCATACTACCATGATTATGTGAACTGCATGGCTACTGATATGACACCTGCTTGCTGTAGTGTGCACCCCAGGGAGGTATGCTTACTAACACTATTAATGTCTGAGCTGCATGCCCTCTGCTGTATCACAGACATGCTTCATGCCATCTGACAAATCACATGCATGGTGTGTCTGTGTGTGTGTGTGTGTGTGTGTGTGTGTGTGTGTGTGTGTGTGTGTGTGTGTGTGTGTGTGTGTGTGTGTGTGTGTGTGTCTGTGTGTGTGTGTGTGTGTGTGTGTGTGTGTGTGTGTGTCTGTGTGTGTGTGTGTGTGTGTGTGTGTGTGTGTGTGTGTGTGTGTGTGTGTGTGTGTGTCTGTGTGTGTGTGTGTGTGTGTGTGTGTGTGTGTGTGTGTGTGTGTGTGTGTGTGTGTGTGTGTCTGTGTCTATTGTACTTTACAGTATTTCTTTGCATTCACAGGTGATGTAGGTGCATTACCCTCCTGCGGTCCATCTGATGTTAGTGTCCCCACAGATACTAGCGGTGATGAACATATGCATGAGGTACAGGCAGGGTTGTCAGGGGCTGAATCTGTGCCAATGGTTACCATCCCAGCTATGTCCCCTCTTCCCCGCACACAGTTCTGCTGCCAACACATACCGCATCACCAGTGGCCATAGAGGAAGGACAGTCAGCATCTGTTAGCGTGGAACAGGAACATGTGGTGGCTACAGAAGGTGTGTCTACACACCATGGTGTCAGTGTAATGACTGCAGATGTGCCACACAGGCATGTGGCTGGTGCTGCTCGTAGGAGGACCTCTGGCAGACATGCACCTGCAGGACAGAGCGCAGCAGCTGGTATTACCAGACGCATGTTCCAGACTGTAATAATGGCACAGGAATGTGCTGAATGGCAGAACAGAGAAGGGCAGAGGCTGCAGTGGGCTGCTATCCATACCCTAAATGACAACATCCAGGCATTGGCAAATGCTCAACAGCAGATTGCTGATGTTCTGGATAGGCTATTGGGTGAAATGGTCGCAATCCTTGACCGAGGCATGGCAATCCACAAGCAGGAGCTGTCTGTGCTGGAACATCTGGTAGGAGTAAGGCGTAGGCCATGTGGATGTAGGCCAGCAACACCACCTAGTGTAGGTCGACGTGAGCATGCCACCTCCCATGCCCGCTCCCATAGCGCTGGTAGTAGTAGCAGTGCAGCTGGTTCTGCGCTGTCAACACCAGGACACAGCAGGCCACATGGACATGGCCCTGGATGTTCTCAGCGGGGACACGGTTCCAGCAGACATGTGTCCTCAGACAGTAGCCAATATGTACCTCCACCTGGTAGTGCCCGTGCAACCCCAGGCAGGCACAGGTCACGTGGCCGTGGATGGACACAGTGAGCTGTACAACCTGGTCTGTACAATCTGGGGCTGTCAATTATACCCCGTGTAGGCCTCACAAATGGCAGAACTGTGTACACACATACACGCACACAGCAAACACAACTGTAGGGCTCCACAACATCCACATGCATTCTGAACAGACATGTCCAATCAACTCACTGGCCCTTACACACACACATGATGTTATCCATTGGTGCAGCCTATGCCCCTAGCAAACATATCACCCTGTGCATATGATGAAGCCTGTGCCGCATCCCTGTCATTCACAGCATCAGTGCAGGGTAATGCACAAATATTCTGATGCACAGGGTGAACAGAATAGTGAGAGGTGTATGTAATATTACCTGTGTATGCATAGTGAGGGATGTGTATGTTGCAGTGGTTGTGTGTGAATACTGAGAGATGTGTATGTGACATAGGTTGTGTACTGTCGACATGCACCGGTCATACCATGTAGTGCAGGTGCAGCATGCATTGTGATGTGTTCACGGTATGTGTCTCGGTTACATCTGTAGAACCATGTTGGTTGTGATACACTGATTCCCTCCTATGGTGTACTTGCATGTGCCTACAGGTAGCAGTGTTTGCATTCCCCCATATGTAACTGTGGATTACTCACAGACACGTCTGGCAATATCAGCATGCTACATGTGCCCTCAACCTGACTGTTGGAAACACCAACATGACACAGATGTCCACACATATACTGCACCTGACGCATGTGGTCAGTGCCACAGGCTACACTGGACAGAGACATGACATACATAGCAGGACACATTACAGGTATGGTGACATGGAGCAGGGGTTGTACACAGCGGTCTGGCCAATGATGATGTGAGGTGTCAATTGGTAGCTGGAGGCCACACTGTGCAGCAGTAGGACCCTGTAACAGTATGGGAACATGGCCACATTCACGGGGTGTACACCACTATAACGCACACCCCATAGTGTTCAGGTAGGGACCCCTGCCTATGTGGTCATCACCCTCACAGTACTATGCACCCACACGACGTGTCACAGAGAAGGAACATGCACAGGTAGCCAGTATGGCTGGGACCTATGGCATCAACAGGGTAGTGCACTGCATCACCATTATGGGTTAATCACCACGTGGGGTTAGTGATCATTTCTCACTGTATATTAGCATACACCCTCACACCAAGCACCGGACATATTTACAGACACACACACACTGTGGTGACCACACATGTGTATACGGACAGCCGATGTGTGTGATGCACCACACCAGCCGACGTCATGCTTCCCACACTGACGTATGTACAGATCTCTACAATGGTGTACAGGGATGTGTAACAACTGGGACATATTCCCCACGATATGTGGCATCTCTGGTCACACATTCGGACACACATGGCAGTGCTGTGAATGATACACCTGCCATATGATGACACATTTGATAGACATGCAGCGGTATTGATTGCATTATGTGTGCCAATGCTATATCTGGCAAATGTCACTGCTATATGCACACAGGAGGTTGTAGGTGTTACAGGTGCCATGTGACATATAGTTGGTAACACCTGACCGCTGTGCATGTATTATGTCAGCACCGTCATGTAACAGCGACATAGTGTACTGTTTGCACATGGCATGATAGGATGGTGTGTGACACAACTGTGAGCCACCCCCTGCACACATACATCTACACAGGTGGTTCACCACTTTATGTACACACATCCCTCCATACATGCTGTTTGTATGTCACCGTATACAGGTGTCAATGATGGGTCTGCATTGCGACTGCATGTCGTAGTTAAGTACAACTATGTTATGGACATCGGCCACTGCACATGCATGGTTGCTGCATGCACTGTACAGATGTCACATGTGTCTCCTGTTGCCATGTTTGTATGCATTGCTATTGTTGGACATGTGTGTTGACATGCATAACACATGGACTGTGGTATGATATCACGGGTGTCACAGGCGACCAGTACAAGGGTATGTGTCCCGGTCAGCATTGCTACCCCCTGTAGTGTGAGCATTCAACAGACATGGACCCACCTTCCATTTGCGTGTGTAGCATTGATTAGGCCACTGTTATGCACAAGGTACATCAAAGGCTATGTATGTATGTGTTGTGTGTGCAGTCCATGCACACATCCACACAATCACATGTATGACATATCCAGATGTGTGTTCATTGGTGTACAGCAACAGTCATGTGTCACAGCTGTGTAAGGGCCGTGGTATGTCTTGAGCTGACCTGTTCATGTATACTGGTATCATTGCAATGCATAACACCTGTTGGATCCCTGCTGGTACATGTGTATTCTGCACAGCTGGTGTACACCTCTGTACAGCCCAGTGGTCATGTGTCACATGGTGTTGTGGTACTGTAAGGCTGTGTAGTGCTGCACCGATGACATGGTGGTGACTTGACAGCTACAGTGTACACTGCAGTGTGTACGTGTGTGACCTGCACCTGTGACAGCTGTGATGGCAGCTGTGTGTGTACAGGTCATTGCATGTGTGACCGCCCTGTGCATGAGGACAGTTATACCTTACTGTGCCCTTCTGTACTGTGCCCTTCTGTGTGTACACTCCATCTGCATGCACGGCAGGCCTTTGCAACAGCTAAGTGTGTGAGCATGCCCAGTATGCTGTTGTGTAGATGGACACACAGTACAATCCATGTACGCAGTTGTGTAGATGGACATACGGTACAGTCCAATTTGAGACCTTCCGTGTTTACACTCCATCTGCATACAAGACGGCCCTTTGCAACAGCTAAGTGTGTGAGCATGCCCAGTATGCTGTTGTGTAGATCAACACACAGTACAGTCCATGTATGCAGTTGTGTAGATGGACACACGGTACAGTCCAAACTGAGACCTTCTGTGTTTACACTCCATCTGCATGCAAGACAGCCCTTTGCAACAGCTAAGTGTGTGAGCATGCCCAGTACGCGGTTGTGTAGATCGACACACAGTACAGTCCGAACTGATGTATATTACCAGGTGTGCGGCCATGGCCAGTGACACCTTGTGTCGGTGATGTCCCTGTGTGCATGGGCATGGCCGTTGACATCCTGTATTGCCATGGTGGTCATCCAGGCAACAGATTTCCATCTTCAACATCAGGATGGATGCCTACCGAGTACACACTGGGTGACTATCTGGAAGGGTGTACTGTCTGTGGTGTGTACTGTGTCTATGTATTGTTGTTGTAGTTGCCCCAAGTACACCACTGCCGTGTGGTTGTATACGTCTACCGTGGGACAGTACTATGTCTGATCATACACTCTCTATACAATCCCTGACGGCGTCCTGGCATTTGCGGATGTTGACACGCACCTAGAAGAATGCCTGTGGGACTGCTGTGTTTAGTAATCTCGGTAGCGTGTTCTGTAAATGCGTCATGCTGTAGTGTGGTAGGGTAGTTAGGTGTAAGTTAGATTCCCAGCCCTGTCAAGTGTATGTGTGTGTGTGTGCGCATGCTCCCGTCCGCCTCAGGACTCAGGTTATGCTTTTAGACAATTCACACCACAGATATATTCTGCTGATGTCTTTGCCTTTGCAGATGTCGACACACACCTAGAAGGATGCCTGTGGGACTGCTGTGTTTAGTAATCTCAGTAGCGCGTTCTGTAAATGTGTCATGCTGTAGTGTGATAGGGTAGTTAGGAGTAAGTTAGATTTCCAGCCCTGCCAAGTGTGTGTGTGTGTGTGTGTGTGTGTGTGTGTGTGTGTGTGTGTGTGTGTGTGCGCATGCTCCTGTCCGCCTGGGGACTCAGGTTATGCTTTTAGACACTTCGCACCACAGATATAGCCTGCTGATGTCTTTGTCTTTGCAGATGTTGACACTCACCTAGAAGAATGCCTGTGGGTCTGCTGTGTTTAGTAATCTCGGTAGCGTGTTCTGTAAATGCGTCATGCTGTAGTGTGATAGGGTAGTTAGGTGTACATTCGATTCCCAGCCCTGCTAAGTGTGTGTGTGTGTGTGTGCGCATGCTCCCGTCTGCCTGGGAACTCAGGTTATGCTTTTAGATGCTTCACAACACAGATATATCCTGCTGACGTCTTTGCCTTTGCGGATGTCGACACACACCTAGAAGGATGCCTGTGGGACTGCTGTGTTTAGTAATCTCGGTAGCTTGTTCTGTAAATGCGTAATGTTATAGTGTGATAGGGTAGATAGGTGTAAATTCGATTCCCAGCCCTGCCAAGTGTGTGTGTGTGTGTGTGTGTGTGTGTGTGTGTGTGTGTGTGTGTGTGTGTGTGTGTGTGTGTGTGTGTGTGTGTGTGTGTGTGTGCATGTGTGCACATGCTCCCATCCACCTGGGGACTCAGGTTATGCTTTTAGACGCTTTGCACCACAGATATATCCTGCTGACGTCTTTGCCTTTGCGGATGTTGACACGCACCTAGAAGAATGCCTGTGGGTCTGCTGTGTTTAGTAATCTCAGTAGCGCGTTCTGTAAATGCGTCATGCTGTAGTGTGATAGAGTAGTGAGGTGTAAGTTTGATGCCCTGCCAAGTGTGTGTGTGTGCTTGTGTGCCCATGCTCCCGTCCGCCTGGGGACTCAGATTATGCTTTTAGACGCTTCAAACCACAGATATATCCTGCTGACGTCTTTGTCTATGCGCATGTCAACACGCACCTAGAAGGATGCCTGTAGGACTGCTGTGTTTTGTAATCTTGGTAGTGCGTTCTGTAAATGCGTCATGCTGTAGTGTGATAGGGTAGTTAGGTGTAAGTTTGGTTCCCAGCCCTGCCAAGTGTGAGTGTGTGTGCGCGCATGCTCCCGTCCGCCTGGGGACTCATGTTATGCTTTTAGATGCTTCACACCACAGATGTATCCTGCTGACGTCTTTGCCTTTGCGGATGTTGACAAGCACCTAGAAGAATGCCTGTGGGTCTGCTCTGTTTAGTAATCTCGATAGTGCGTTCTGTAAATGCGTCATGCTGTATTGTGATAGGGTAGTGAAATGTAAGTTCGATTCCCAGCCCTGTCAAGTGTGTGTGTGTGTGTGTGTGTGTGTGTGTGTGTGTGTGTGTGTGTGTGTGTGTGTGCGCGCGCATGCTCCTGTCCGCCTGGGGACTCAGGTTATGCTTTTAGATGCTTCGCACCACAGATATATCCTGCTGATGTCTTTGCCTTTGCGGTTGTTGACACGCACCTAGAAGAGTGCCTGTGGGTCTGCTGTGTTTAGTAATCTTGGTAGTGCATTCTGTAAATGCGTCATGCTGTAGTGTGATAGGGTAGTTAGGTGTAAGTTCGATTCCCAGCCCTGCCAAGTGTGTGTGTGTGTGTGTGTGTGTGCGCATGCTCCCGTCCGCCTGGGGACTCAGGTTATGCTTTTAGATGCTTCACAACACAGATATATCCTGCTGAGGTCTTTGCCTTTGCGGTTGTCGACACACATCTAGAAGGATGCCTGTGGGACTGCTGTGTTTAGTAATCTCGGTAGCTTGTTCTGTAAATGCGTCATGCTGTAGTGTGATAGGGTAGTTAGGTGTAAATTTGATTCCCAGCCCTGCCAAGTGTGTGTGTGTGTGTGTGTGTGTGTGTGTGCGCATGCTCCCGTCTGCCTGGGGACTCAGGTTATGCTTTTAGACGCTTCGCACCACAGATATATCCTGCTGACATCTTTGCCTTTGCAGATGTTGACACGCACCTAGAAGAATGCCTGTGGGTCTGCTGTGTTTAGTAATCTCGGAAGCGCGTTCTGTAAGTGCGTCATGCTGTAGTGTGATAGGGTAGTGAGGTGTAAGTTCGATGCCTTGCCAAGTGTGTGTGTGTGTGCTTGTGTGCCCATGCTCCCGTCCGCCTGGGGACTGAGATTATGCTTTTAGACGGTTCACACCACAGATATATCCTGCTGACGTCTTTGCCTTTGCGGATGTCGACACGCACCTAGAAGGAATCCTGTGGGACTGCTGTGTTTAGTAATCTTGGTAGCGCATTCTGTAAATGCGTCATGCTGTAGTGTGATAGGGTAGTTAGGTGTAAGGTTGATTCCCAGCCCTGCCAAGTGTGTGTTTGTGTGCACGCATGCTCACGTCTGCCTGGGGACTCAGGTTATGCTTTTAGATGCACACCACAGATATATCCTGCTGATGTCTTTGCCTTTGGATGTTGACACACACCTAGAAGGATGCCTGTGGGACTGCTGTGTTTAGTAATCTTTCTGTAAATCATGCTGTAGTGTGATAGGGTAGTTAGGTGTAAGTTCGATTCCCAGCCCTGTGTGTGTGTGTGTGTGCGCATGCTCCGCCTGGGGACTCAGGTTATGCTTTTAGACCACAGATATATCCTGCTGACGTCTTTGCCTTTGCGGATGTTGACACACCTAGAAGAATGCCTGTGGGTCTGCTGTGTTTAGTAATCTCCGTCATTCTGTAGTGTGATAGGGTAGTGAGGTGTAAGTTCGATGCCCTGCCAAGTGTGTGTGTGTGCTTGTGTGCCCATGCTCCCGTCCACCTGGGGTCTTAGATTATGCTTTTAGACGCTTCACACCACAGATATATCCTGCTGACGTCTTTGCCTTTGCGGATGTTGACACGCACCTAGAAGAATGCCTGTGGGTCTGCTGTGTTTAGTAATCTCGGTAGCTCATTCTGTAAATGCATCATTCTGTAGTGTGATAGGGTAGTTAGATGTAAGTTCGATTCCCAGCCCTGCCAAGTGTGTGTGCACATGCTTCCGTCCGCCTGGGGACTCAGGTTATGCTTTTAGATGCTTCACACCACAGATATATTCTGCTGACGTCTTTGCCTTTGCGGATGTCGACAGGCACCTAGAAGGATGCCTGTGGGACTGCTGTGTTTAGTAATCTCAGTAGCATGTTCTGTAAATGCGTCATGCTGTAGTGTGATAGGGTAGTTAGGAGTAAGTTCAATGCACTGCCAAGTGTGTGTGTGTGTGTGTGTGTGTGTGCGTGCATGCTCCTGTCCACCTGGGGACTCAGGTTATGCTTTTAGATGCTTCGCACCACAGATATATCCTGCTGATGTCTTTGCCTTTGCGGATGTTGACACGCACCTAGAAGAATGCCTGCGGGTCTGCTGTGTTTAGTAATCTCAATAGTGCATTCTGTAAATGCGTCATGCTGTAGTGTGAGAGGGTAGTTAAGTGTACGTTCGATTCCCAGCCGTGCCAAGTGTGTGTGTGTGTCTGCGCATGCTCCTGTCCACCTGGGAACTCAGGTTATGCTTTTAGAAGCTTCACAACACAGACATATCCTGCTGACGTCTTTGCCTTTGCGGATGTCGACACACCTAGAAGGATGCCTGTGGGACTGCTGTGTTTAGTAATCTCGGTAGCTTGTTCTGTAAATGCGTCATGCTGTAGTGTGATAGGGTAGTTAGGTGTAAATTTGATTCCCAGCCCTGCCAAGTGTGTGTGTGTTTGTGTGTGTGTTTGTGTGTGTGTGTGTGTGTGTGTGTGTGTGTGTGTGTGCGCATGCTCCCGTCTGCCTGGGGACTCAGGTTGTGCTTTTAGACGCTTCGCACCACAGATATATCCTGCTGACATCTTTGCCTTTGCGGATGTTGAAATGCACCTAGAAGAATGCCTGTGGATCTGCTGTGTTTAGTAATCTCGGTAGTGCGTTCTGTAAATGCGTCATGCTGTAGTGTGATAGGGTAGTGAGGTGTAAGTTCGATGCCCTGCCAAGTGTGTGTGTGTGTGCTTGTGTGCCCATGCTCCTGTCCACCTGGGGACTGAGATAATGCTTTTAGACGGTTCACACCACAGATATATCCTGCTGATGTCTTTGCCTTTGTGGATGTCGACGCGCACCTAGAAGGATGCCTGTGGGACTGCTGTGTTTAGTAATCTTGGTAGCGTGTTCTGTAAATGCGTTATGCTGTAGTGTGATAGGGTAGTGAAGTGTAAGTTAGATTCCCAGCCCTGCCAAGTGTGTGTGTGTGTGTGTGTGTGTGTGTGTGCGCATGCTCCCATCCACCTGGGGACTCAGGTTATGCTTTTAGACGCTTCACACCACAGATATATCCTGCTGACGTCTTTGCCTTTGCGGATGTCGACACTCACCTAGAAGGATGCCTGTGGGACTGCTGTGTTTAGTAATCTCGGTAGCGCGTTTTGTAAATGCGTCATGCTGTAGTGTGATAGGGTAGTTAGGTGTAAGTTCGATTCCCAGCCCTGCCAAGTGTGTGTGTGTGTGTGTGTGTGCGCATGCTCCCGTCCACCTGGGGACTCAGGTTATGCTTTTAGACACTTTGCACCACAGATATATCCTGCTGACGTCTTTGCCTTTGCGGATGTTGACACGCACCTAGAAGAATGCCTGTGGGACTGCTGTGTTTAGTAATCTCGGTAGCGCGTTCTGTAAATGCGTCATGCTGTAGTGTGATAGGGTAGTTAGGTGTATGTGTGTGTGTTCAGCTGCATGACAACAGTACATTGCTTTTTACAGTATTACTCACCATAACATCGTCGTCTCTGCCTTTGCCTTTGATGCCGCTGTCTACACGATATGCGGCGGTATGCCTTGATTTCATCCATACTCCACTGCTGCCGCGTTCTGTCACGGTGCTGCTGCTGTGGTGGTTGTTGTTAGTTCTGTTTCTGCTTTCTCTCTGCTGCGTGTGTGTGTGTGTGTGTGTGTGTGTGTGTGAGGTGTAAGTTCGATGCCCTGCCAAGTGTGTGTGTGTGCTTGTGTGCCCATGCTCCCGTCCGCCTGGGGTCTTAGATTATGCTTTTAGACACTTCACACCACAGATATATCCTGCTGACGTCTTTGCCTTTGCGGATGTTGACACGCACCTAGAAGAATGCCTGTGGGTCTGCTGTGTTTAGTAATCTCGGTAGCTCATTCTGTAAATGCATCATTCTGTAGTGTGATAGGGTAGTTAGGTGTAAGTTCGATTCCCAGCCCTGCCAAGTGTGTGTGCACATGCTTCCGTCCGCCTGGGGACTCAGGTTATGCTTTTAGATGCTTCACACCACAGATGTATCCTGCTGACGTCTTTGCCTTTGCGGATGTTGACACGCACCTAGAAGAATGCCTGTGGGTCTGCTCTGTTTAGTAATCTCGATAGTGCGTTCTGAAAATGTGTCATGCTTTATTGTGATAGGGTAGTGAAATGTAAGTTCGATTCCCAGCCCTGCCAAGTGTGTGTGTGTGTGTGTACGTGTGTGCGCATGCTCCCGTCTGCCTGGGGACTCAGGTTAAGCTTTTAGATGCTTCACACCACAGATATATTCTGCTGACGTCTTTGCCTTTGCGGATGTCGACACGCACCTAGAAGGATGCCTGAGGGACTGCTGTGTTTAGTAATCTCGGTAGCGTGTTCTGTAAATGTGTCATGCTGTAGTGTGATAGGGTGGTTAGGAGTAAGTTCGATGCCCTGCCAAGTGTGTGTGTGTGCGTGCATGCTCCTGTCCACCTGGGGATTCAGATTATGCTTTTAGATGCTTCGCACCACAGATATATCCTGCTGATGTCTTTGCCTTTGTGGATGTTGACACGCACCTAGAAGAATGCCTGCGGGTCTGCTGTGTTTAGTAATCTCAGTAGTGCATTCTGTAAATGCGTCATGCTGTAGTGTGATAGGGTAGTTAAGTGTACGTTCGATTCCCAGCCGTGCCAAGAGTGTGTGTGTGTCTGCGCATGCTCCCGTCCACCTGGGAACTCAGGTTATGCTTTTAGAAGCTTCACAACACAGACATATCCTGCTGACGTCTTTGCCTTTGCGGATGTCGACACACACCTAGAAGGATGCCTGTGGGACTGCTGTGTTTAGTAATCTCGGTAGCTTGTTCTGTAAATGCGTCATGCTGTAGTGTGATAGGGTAGTTAGGTGTAAATTTGATTCCCAGCCCTGCCAAGTGTGTGTGTGTGTGTGTGTGTGTGTGTGTGTGTGTGTGTGTGTGTGTGTGTGTGTGTGTGTGTGTGTGTGTGTGTGCACATGCTCCCATCCGCCTGGGGACTCAGGTTGTGCTTTTAGACGCTTCGCACCACAGATATATCCTGCTGACATCTTTGCCTTTGCGGATGTTGACACGCACCTAGAAGAATGCCTGTGGGTCTGCTGTGTTTAGTAATCTCGGTAGTGCGTTCTGTAAATGCGTCATGCTGTAGTGTGATAGGGTAGTGAGGTGTAAGTTCGATGCCCTGCCAAGTGTGTGTGTGTGCTTGTGTGCCCATGCTCCCGTCCACCTGGGGACTGAGATAATGCTTTTAGACGGTTCACACCACAGATATATCCTGCTGACGTCTTTGCCTTTGTGGATGTCGACACGCACCTAGAAGGATGCCTGTGGGACTGCTGTGTTTAGTAATCTTGGTAGCGTGTTCTGTAAATGCGTCATGCTGTAGTGTGATAGGGTAGTTAGGTGTAAGTTCGATTCCCAGCCCTGCCAAGTGTGTGTTGCACATGCTCCCGTCTGCCTGGGGACTCAGGTTATGCTTTTAGATGCTTCATACCACAGATATATCCTGCTGACGTCTTTGCCTTTGCAGATGTTGACACGCACCTAGAAGAATGCCTGTGGGTCTGCTGTGTTTAGTAATCTCAGTAGCGCGTTCTGTAAATGCGTCATGCTGTAGTGTGATAGGGTAGTGAGGTGTAAGTTCGATGCCCTGCCAAGTGTGTGTGTGTGCTTGTGTGCCCATGCTCCCGTCTGCCTGGGGACTCAGATTATGCTTTTAGACCCTTCATACAACAGATATATCCTGCTGACATCTTTGACTTTGCGGATGTTGACACGCGCCTAGAAGAATGCATGTGGATCTGCTCTGTTTAGTAATCTCGGTAGCGCGTTCTATAAATGCGTTATGCTGTAGTGTGATAGGGTAGTGAAGTGTAAGTTCGATTCCCAGCCCTGCCAAGTGTGTGTGTGTGTGTGTGTGTGTGTGCGCATGCTCCCATCCGCCTGGGGACTCAGGTTATGCTTTTAGACGTTTCACACCACAGATATATCCTGCTGACGTCTTTGCCTTTGCGGATGTCGACACTCACCTAGAAGGATGCCTGTGGGACTGCTGTGTTTAGTAATCTCGGTAGCGCGTTTTGTAAATGCGTCATGCTGTAGTGTGATAAGGTAGTGAGGTTAAGTCCGATTCCCAGCCCTGCCAAGTGTGTGTGTGTGCGTGTGTGCGCATGCTCCCGTCCACCTGGGGACTCAGGTTATGCTTTTAGACGCTTCACACCACAGATATATCCTGCTGACGTCTTTGCCTTTGCGGATGTCGACACGCACCTAGAAGGATGCCTGTGGGACTGCTGTGTTTAGTAATCTTGGTAGCGCATTCTGTAAATGCGTCATGCTGTAGTGTGATAAGGTAGTTAGGTGTAAGTTCGATTCCCAGCCCTGCCAAGTGTGTGTGTGTTTTCAGCTGCATGACAACAGTACATTGCTTTTACAGTATTTACTCACCATAACATCTGTGCGGCGTCTTTGCCTTTGATGCCGCTGTCTACAGGCTAGACGTATGCCTGTGTGATTTCCGTGATCAACTACTCACGGTTGCACGTTCTGTCACTGCGTAATGCTGTTGTGTGGTACAGTGGTTACGTTCGTGTTCTGCTCACAACCCTGCCACGTGTGTGTGTGTGTGTATGTATATATATATATATATATATATATATATATATATATATATATATATATATATATATATATATATATATATATATATATATATATATATATATATATATATATATATATATATATATATATATATATATATATATATATATATATATATACATATATATATATATATATATATATATTTTCTGCCCATAACTCTGCTCTTGCATGGACAGCTGACTGTTTCATGTATCGCATATTTGCTTAGATTTCACATACCAATGGGGTATGTTGCAAATCCCAACATTGTCCGTGCAACGTTTGTGTTACGGGCGGTGTTACACACCCTTACAGGCATTTGCTGTATAGCTTGGCAGACATCTATCCTTGCTGTACTCTCACTCTACTCGTACATGCCGGAGGCTTCATGTATCATGGCCTAGTTTTGCTGTGTGTATGTCTATTTGTGCTGTGTGCATGGCTGTGGGTATGTCCCACTATCATCATTTGTAAAGGTGACAGCCCTGTAGGTACTTCATGTAGACTGCTGTGTCATTTGACATGTCAGCACATACCTGCGGACAGTACTGAACGTCCTACTGCAGCACTTTTCATACCTTCTGCGTTATCTTGCAGTCGATAATGCTGTTTCCTCACACATGTATCTGTTTCTGATCATACCACTCCACCTCCTAGAGCAAACATCTGGACAAAGCCTTAACTGATAGTGGGACACATAGGGGCAGTATTTACATATTGCTCTTACAAACGTAGATAGTTGACACAATAATAGGTTTTGCATTAGTATGACATTTCTGATGGATTTGGTGTCTTAAACTCACATGTTTGTCATTATTTCATGACTTCAGTTCTCAGGAATTTGCCAGAATGGTACTGATTTTACGTGGAACACACCAAACATATGAGGCAGAACTTTGCACATTCTGCGTAAATCTGTACAGTTGCGGAGTATGTGTCTGATACAAGATATCAACTTTCTGACACCAATACACACACTGTATGGCGGCATCACAGGCCACATGCCATTACATTTATATTGCAGGACACACCCACCCAGAGGGTTGTATTCCTCACACAGGCCAACAGCTGCTTATCCACACTAATTAGTCTATCATGTACCGTATGTGTATGCCGGTATTTGCGCTTTCCGTCAGTGGCAGAGCTCACGCGTGCAGTATGGGGGACTGGACATTGTAATGGTGACACTGCATGACACCCTGAGGGACACATTTCTTTTGAGTCTATTAACCTTCCACATTGACTTTCACAGGGCATACGTTGTCTTTCACATTTGTCGGAGTACATGCGTATGACTTGTACATGTTTTGTCATTTGTCCTGACGTCTTTCTTCTCACCTGTCCACCTAGTATCACTAGTTCTGTACATGTATTTTGGACAGGTTACCTTCATACCCCTAACCTGTACACATTATGGGTAAATGCCCTGACGTTTGACCTTTGCTCTTGTTACATTTGTCATAGTAATGTGCCTTTCTGGTAAAGAACTGACAAGGCATTACGAACTGTGTGGTTAGATAATAGTGACTGACATTTCTATGTCATGATTAGTAACACTCATAACATTCGTATTCCTGGCTATGCCAGTATTCTATCAACGTTCTGTCTTTGTCTGGGGTATATCTAATATAGTCTCTATTTGTATTTCATGTACTATGCCTTAGTGCAGCTGTCTTATTCTGACAGTTTGCCAGGTATGGCTACCATCTTGGTCATACGCATGTCCATCCATGATAATCGCCTACATGACACTGATATAGGGCCCTACATATTCCCACAATGGTTTCCGCAATATCCAGTGGATGGTTTGCTCCATTATTGAGAATATAGGCATGTGCTATACCCACATCACTCCCACGGGGCGGACCTAATAAATCTCTGCCAAACAACACCTAGGCCCATTTCTGCATACCCATGATTCCCATACCTGACACCCCTCCACAGTAGCCATTGCACATGTTTAATGTGAGCGGTACTAAAGTGTGGAGACACTTATATGCACTCCCCACTCTCCGGATATCAGTTCGTACGTCATACATTCTATCGACACATGTGTCATTACCCTTGCACCTGCTACTGTTGCATGTACAGCTATATCGTATTTGCTGAGGTCACTTATTTTGCGTCAATGACGGTTGACACTACGTATGGATCTTTTTTTGGAGTCCTGCAATGGACACCTATATGCATGTTTAAAGTGCAGAACTTGCTGGACTGTCACTTTCTGGCCAATGGTTTGGAAAGCAGCGGTTTATTCACCTTTCGTGCATGTCTGTTTGTCTACCCATATTAGCTATGCTGTGTCCTATTTATGTACATATGTCATATCTATGGGACATATGTTTGTTGTGTATGCATATATACAGGTACAGTCCTCATTTCATAATTTGCTTTGGTTTACGTCTGTGGATTATGTGTATACACATATATCTATATCCATACCATACCTTTCCACTGTACAGATTGTCGCAGAATGTACAGCTGGTTGCCTCTTTATCTTCGGTGTGTTTTTCATAACCTTGTGTCTATCTGGCAATGTAGTGGCATTTCATTAAAGACTTACGTTGGGAAATACTGGCAAGCAGTTCAGGTTACGACTGCATACCCTTCAGAGAATCCATGCTACTGACACACCTGTTATTCTATCCACTTTCTATGTTTGTTCTGGCACATATCTGGGGTTTGTCCCTATTTGTACCGGTAGTTTGCATGCCTTTGTCCGGTTTCATACTTTACGGGATTAACAGGTTTCAGCCATTTATATCTAACGTGGGGGAAACAGCATTCATTTACTATGCTGTGAGCGGATCACACACGCACAGGCGCACTTGCATTTACATGTTGTGGGTTACATCTGTTTAATAAATGTGTGCTTGCATGGCCTTTCATACATCTGATTGTAACACTTACTTATCTGTAGTCTGGTTTACGGACTGGTGTGAAACACACGGTTCACCTTTACATATTTAAGTGTGTGTACAGCATGAACACATTCATTACACTTTACAGGGATATCTGCAGTGGTCATAGGTCAACCGGGACTGCATTCACATTGGACGGATGCTGGAAACAGTATTCTGTTGCTGTTCTGCCTCACTGATATGCATACCCATAGTACTTAACTACATCAACATACGCCTCACCGCTTCACTTACACCACAGGCGTCCATTCCCCTGCTGTGGGAAACGCGGTACTACATATTACACATTCCGTATTGCCTACTGCTGTGGACCCCAGCTGCATTGTTAATCACTCCGAGGATATGCAGAACACCAGGGCATATAGTCATATCACATACACGTTTCTGATTGTCAGGGTGTTCATGCAGTGATCTGGGTATGGGCTTGTCCGCCTGGTGAACGGAACTTCCCTGGCTGAGTTCAAATGTCAGATGAAGCATGTGGACAGGGAGCATCTCCCTATTATGAACATTTTACCTGTATTTATAGACACATGTGTTTGGGCACCTATCAGGAGCTTATTCTGTTGGCTGTACATATTATGGGTGGGGTTGTTACAGTCCATACTCCATGGTGAGGGGGGGGGGGTTCCCATTCACATTTGACTATTACCTGTATTCATTCATACGGGGATTATTTTCTTGGAAATGTTGTGACTACAGGTATGCAGTTGTACATTACACAAATGTCATGGCTTGTTACTGTACATATGTACGGACCATACCTCTCGACCTCTTTGAGCAACAAATCTGTGAAAACCCTACATGATGGGGAGAGTAAGAGGGACACATTTTAACTAGTTTTCTTACAAGCTTATAACGTTGATAGAATACTAGGTTTTGCATTGTCATGACTCTTCTGCGGGATGTGGAGTGCTATACTTAATGCTCATTATTTCGTGACGTCAATCCACACCTAGTTACCGGACAGACGCAGGTTGTCGGAGACACACAACACTATGAGCCAACACTCTGGTCATTCTGCGAATATCTGGACAGTTGAGTGATATGGTACGAACCTCTGTAATACGGTGTTGTGTTCTGGCACAGCAGTAGCTCGGCATTAGGGACAGATGTCGGGACATGCTGGCAGACAGTTGAGTTTCATACTTCATACTCCGGACATTAATGCCATTGTGCAAACTGTCATTCTGTGATATATCTATGTTTATCCATCCACATGGATATATTCCTGCTTGCACCTGTTATACATGCTACGGATCTCACTCCTCTGAGCTCTACATACTCCTGCTCCTCTCTACCCTCCAGCTTAACCAGACTTAGCTGACACTCACTTGACTCCCAGTATGTCATTGTTGTACATTTCTGTATTACCACTACAAACTCTGGATTTGCACTGTCTTATTATGCACATGTTATGCATGTGTATTTCCTGACTGTATGCCTTTTACTCTTGTATGTTACCTTTAACATTATGTAGCCTTTATTTCCTTGTATTGCTTGTGGAGCTTTTCTACCCGGGCCTCCGCTGTTACTGGGCACTTCTTTGCCCAGTGGACTTCACGGATACTCAGACTGCACATACATGAATAACTTCTAACAGCTATCTTTGCATATTGTACCTGCTGTTGTACCTTTGTCTCACTTGTAGTCACGACTCTGTCCGGATATCTAGCTCACACAGGTTGTCAGGTATGGTCGGTCATGCCGGCACACACTAGGTATCCCTCACACTTCATCAGGGTTCTCCTGTTAATGTCGGGTGTCTTCCTCACCCTTCTGCCGTTTGCCACTATGCGAGTGTGCGATATATTCTCCCGCATATTTGTGTGGGGACACGTGCATCACGGGAAGGTGTTTTATCCTGGGTACTGGGTTATGCATGACCACTCAGGTCTGGACAGTGTCTTGGACCTGTACTTCACGTTCTGACTTGTGTCCAGATATGTACAGGATTGGACATCTTGTCATCATACCCATTCTACTATTTACACAGGTTACTTATCCCGTAAGGGATATTCCAGAAATTGGATCATTCCACACAGAAATTATATCGAAATGTATTTTGGCTTTATGAAAATGTGCAGGGGGTTTAACATGCAGGGAATACATGGTTTGCTATCCTGACACTGCCTAGGGTGACAATACCTACTACATATGTGTAGGGGTCGTTATGTGTAGCTGTGTCTGCAACGGACCAGTGGGTCACGTACGGGTGGATTTGGTGGACGTTCTGTTATTGGGCTGGGTTGTGTGATGTGGAGGGTATGCTGGGTAGCCCATTATGCAGCCAGGTGTGTTACATTTGTTATGGCCAGTCCCATCAGGACCAACCTGCGGGTATGTGACGGTGACATATCTATACATTCTGATCACACATTTACATGATACATATGTTTGTGGGATTGTGTTCTACACTATGGCCTGTCTGCTTGTCTTGCAGATGTTTCTCCATGTGTTTGTGTTTATGTCCACTTCACCCGCTGCCCCCTCCTATACCTCTGGTTCACCTTTTCTGCATATGACACAGTATCACCTTTGCGGGTTTTACCATTACCCATCCACCCCTCACATGCAAATTACTCACATCCGATAGCTCACTACTTTTGTTGTTGGGCCATGACACGGCCAGAGTAGCACATTGACTGCCCTACAGGTGTCAGGTACCTTTATGGTTGTGTGGACTATCCTGCCATGTTTGCTTCCCACGTGTTATACCTCACACACATAGGTACACGCCCATACTTCAGTTTCGTTACTTAGTTGGTATACCCGAGTACTACCCGTTCGGCTGTGTCACATACTAGTTTGGCTTCTACCGATGACTCCCGGGATTTGCAGACCTGTTGTCCTCATTGGGGGGATGGCACCTTTTCCGATGTCCATGCTATTCCTTCCACATATCTGACTGTTGTGGACAATGCCTCCCCACAGTCTACGGCACTGTTTCCACCTTTTCAATTGGCCACAATGTAACATTTGCAGTGGACACAACACATTTTCCATGCCGACACATACCCACGGTCAGTTCGGCAGATAGAACTTACAACTCTTGCCTATATCTAAGCTTTAGTCTTGTAGCATTTCAGTGTCTTATTCTTTTTCTTATGACATTTATGTAATATACGTGTGGAGAACAACTGTTTAATTCCACTATTACATGACGTCTGAGGGATAATTATGTCCTATAATCTCTGCACATTTGCCATGTTTACATGCTTGTGTCAGGATGCATCTGGCTGCAGCAGTACTGTCGCTCGCAAAGTGGGACAGGTGGTATTCTTAGTCGATGGTACGGGTTATACTGTTCCTTTTGGCCTACATGTGTCCTTATTGTTGTAGCTGTTTCTATGCTCCTGATTCATTTACATGTGTATTCTATTCCCTATCACATTTGTTATGTGGGATACAGACATACCTTTTGTATGTGACTATTACATCCCTTGTGGGATATGATTTGGACATACAGTCACTACATATATCTACATTTCTCCTCGTGTATTTTGTTATGGACACATCTGCACATCTATGTACCCTCCTTCACATTATGGGTCAGCTGGTGGCCCTCTCCATTGGGCTGGACGTACCTCCTGGCGGCGCCCTAGCATATAATATGTTTCACTTCCACATGGTATAGCTATAAACACTACGTTGGACCACGGGCACGCGGTTTTTCTGTCATTTGTTCAAGGGTAGGGACCTGTTATTCCCTATCATGCATTTGTGCTTGCTTCTTCATTTTCTGTTCGCAGGGACTATCTTGCATGCTTTGTATACGTTTCAGTCTCCACAGACACTGATAGGTGCAAGTATTACTGCAGGCGGACTATACTATTCAGCAGTTTAGGTTGCTCATCGACAGCCGACATTGACACGCCTCCCTCCACAACTTCAGTACGCCCCATGCACTCGTGCACATTTCCTATGCATGTGGCTGTGGTGGCTGCACACCTTCATTAATATGCATATGGCGTTACTACTCCATATATACACCTCACGGCCGGCGCAAGCCTTACACCGGCCTTGCGCCGAGCTTCATGAATCTGGGGGCATGTTGCTCTATAAAAACAAAAAAATACCAGGAGGAGGTTAGCGAAAAAAGTCCACAAGATCCAAACAAAAAGCGTACCAAGATTTATTGCCCATTTTCATCAAACGACTTCATCAGAATAAATTCAGTTAAAACACAATGCCTTAAATACACTTAATTAACAAGCAATTATCATAATCAATTAAACAATAATAAAATTTAAAAACATAAACCCTATGATTCAAAAAAAGAAGATGTATCAAAATCCTTATTAATGCAAAGTTTGCGATACTTTAAAAAACACTTAACATTAATGGCCTCATTTAAACCCGGAATTTTATCTGATTTTAACCTAATCTGCCAGATAGTCTCCCTTTGCTCTAAATAATTCTTAAAGTCACCTTCTCTCAAATCTGATCTACATGTTTCTAACACTGAGAAGGTAAATTTTTTAAAAACAGTACAAGCAGTGGAATGTTTATATAAAGTATTAGTCTGATCTCTAGTTTTTATGCTATGCAAATGTTCCTTAATACGTGTACTCAAACTTCTTGTAGTCATTCCTACGTAAAACGCAGGACAAACAGTACACATGCTAATATAAACTGCTTCCTCCTTTTTTAATAAAAAGAATCAATTTAATAAAAAAACGGTGCTGACCAGGAGCCGGACTTTTTTGGGGTCCAACTCGTCGGGGGACGAAGCATAAATGAACATATGGACAGTTTTAGCATTATAAATTTAACTAATCACGTTTTTGCAGATATTGAGTTAAAAGTGTTAAAGTATGGATTGAATTTTGTTCCTAGTAATAGGGCGAATTACAGTAGGACTGTTATTGACATCAAAAAATTTGCTAGGAAGTTGAATTTATTTTATTTAATGCAAGATTTGCCTGAAGCAAAAAAGGTTTTGGTTAAGCCTTCTAGTTATACACCAAGATTACATCATACTATTAAAGTATATGAAGAGCTTTGTATTCAAGATCTTAACAATATGTTTAGAACTAAAGGTTATGTTCATTATAATTTATCTTTTGATGAAAGGAAAGCATTGAAGGATTTACAAGCCCTAACTAAGAAATTCAGATTTATGAAAAGTGACAAAAGGGCTAATATAGTCATTATGGACCAAGAGGCATACAAAACTAACATGTTAAACATTTTAAATAATGCAGATGAATATGAACAGGTTACTCTTTATGAGATTCATAAATGTTTTCGTATGATACATTCTCATTTATATGAAGCTCTTATGTCAGGAGACATTAATTTTGAGTTATATGATTTTTGTGTGGTGCAGGAACCAAAAATTGGGGTGATTTTTGGCATTCCAAAAACCCATAAGGACTTAACTAATCCCCCATTTAGGCCTATTGTTTCCTCCCCGCATTCAATAACAGAAGGAGTTTCATTAGTTATTGATGCAGTTTTAGGTCCTTTATTAATTGATGAACCATCTCATGTTAAGGATTCATGGCATTTCTTGGATAAATTAAAGATTTTTGCTGAAACTGAGGTTTTTGATCCAGAAAGGCATACAATTTTTACTATTGATGTAGTTTCATTATATACGTGTATTCTTCATGATGATGGTGTTGAAGCAATACGGAGTTTTTTGTTTAATAAGAAACATTTTACAAGTAACGCCATTTCTACTATTTGTAGGCTGTTAGAAATCATTTTACACAATATTTTTTTCTTGTTTGATAATATTTATTATAAACAAAAAAGAGGGGTAGCGATGGGTTCTCCTGCTGCACCTGCTTATGCGAATCTGGCTATGGCTTGGTGGGAGTTTGAATGTATTCCTTTGTTAAGGAATAAATTTCACATTAATTTCTTCTGTAGGTTCATTGATGATTTAGTTTTTATTATTGAAGGTAATGATGATACTGTTGAGGCCTTTGTCTCAGAGATTAATTCACAACCAGGTTATTTAAAATTTACTAAAGGTGATGTTGGTTTGAGAGTGAATTTTTTGGACGTTCATCTCTGGTGGGATATTATTGACAACAGATTTCACAGTCGTATACACAGGAAAGAAACATTTACTAATGGGTAAATACACCATCAGAAATATACCCAGAGGACAATTTATTAGTGCTTGTCGTATGACTACAAGAGATTTGGATTTGATTCAAGATTTTCAATTTATTATTTCTATGTTTTCACGAAGGGGTTATGAAGAACAATTGTTAATAAATAGTGGCACTGAAATTTACAGTAAACGATCAATGCACTATCCAGCTATACTTACCACTTCACAAAAAATAAATTTGGATGGTAATTTTGAATGACAAGCTAGGGGGATCAATTCCAATTTAATTTGTTCTCTGGAAATGAGTGGTGACTGTTATCGTATTAGGTCTTTACTTGAAAAAAACTGGAGAGTTATTCAGGGTAATTCTGACATTTTTCGGATTTTGGGAACTAAACCGTATTTTGTGTTTCGTAACAACTATAACATCAAAAAAATTTTGGAACACAATAGTCAAAAAGAAAATTCCACAGTTACCAATAAGAAGGGTATGCATTGTTGCCATCAGTGTAATGTTTGTAGATACATTTCTGAAGGACCTTACATAACAATTGAAACATCAAACAAAATATTAGAAGTACCTGGCTTTGTTAATTGTAACACCCATGGAGTTGTTTATATTAGCATGTGTACTGTTTGTCCTGCGTTTTACGTAGGAATGACTACAAGAAGTTTGAGTACACGTATTAAGGAACATTTGTATAGCATAAAAACTAGAGATCAGACTAATGCTTTATATAAACATTCCACTGCTTGTACTGTTTTTAAAAAAATTACCTTCTCAGTGTTAGAAACATGTAGATCAGATTTGAGAGAAGGTGACTTTAAGAATTATTTAGAGCAAAGGGAGACTATCTGGCAGATTAGGTTAAAATCAGATAAAATTCCGGGTTTAAATGAGGCCATTAATGTTAAGTGTTTTTTAAAGTATCGCAAACTTTGCATTAATAAGGATTTTGATACATCTTCTTTTTTTGAATCATAAGGTTTATGTTTTTAAATTTTATTATTGTTTAATTGATTATGATAATTGCTTGTTAATTAAGTGTATTTAAGGCATTGTGTTTTAATTGAATTTATTCTGATGAAGTCGTTTGATGAAAGCCGGCAATAAATCTTGGTACGCTATTTGTTTGGACCTTGTGGACTTTTTTCGCTAACCTCCTCCTGGTATTTTTTTGTTTTTATTTATTTGGTATTTTGGCATCTACTGAATTTGCATGTTGCTCTATACTTACTATCTAGTAATTGATTTAACACTAAAGTTTCAGTTTCATTATTATTACATTTCAGTGGCTATACTTCTTGAAACTTTTACATTTCCTCATCTATTTCGTAAATTGAATAATTGGAATCTCTTATAGTTAAATAAAACAGTAAACAGGACAAACCATATCATCTACAAAAAGCTGCATTTTAGACTGACAATCCTTGTTAATTGAGAATCCATAATTTTTTTATTGCGTCTTATACTATTAGCTAAAGGTTCAGCAACTGATGCAAATATAGTAATAGCAGGGACAAGGCAAACCCTTGTTTTGTGCTTTTGTTTAAAGTGAATTCCTTAGAAATGGAAGATCCAATTTTAACATATGCTTTGGAGTCTCTATACAAGTTTTTCTTTAAATAATCCAATAAATTGCTCTAAAAATGCAAACATTTCTAAAGATTTAAACAAATAGTTCCAATCTATAGAATCAAAAAGTCTCTCAATGTCTAAGCTAATTAGGGCCAATTTCTTGTTAATTCCTTTTGCTAAATGTAAGGTAGTTACTACCTTTTTATATTATCATACATTAATCTATTGACCTTAAATCTAGTTTGATCTTTATTAATCATCTATGTCTCTTAATTTTGCAGTAAAGAAGGAAGAAAATATTTTATAGTCTGCGTTTAATAATGAAATAGGTCTAGATGAGTAAGATAACTCATTATCCTTTCCTTGCTTAAGTATAGGAGAAATTACACAAAATTTCCATGAGGAAGGAGTTGTTATGTCACTCTTAATTATCCCGAAAATGTTACTCAGTCATTCTAAAATATTTAATGGAACCATGCTATATAATTCCATACTTAAACCATCTAATTCTGGAGTTTTTCCTTTTTATAAAGCTTCTTTAACTTCTATTAAGACGATAGGCTTATTCAACAGAGATATTTGTTGGTCATTAAGTTCATTAGAAATATTTTTATTTTTATTAAGGTCCTCATGGATTTTTTTAAATACATTAAGCATTTCCTCTATATCTGAAGTAAGTTTATTAGTGAGAGAATTTTGGATATTATTGATTTGTATTAGTCCCACAATTCACATTTTTTTCTATGCAATTTGCTCCTATCCTTTTCTAAAGACGCCACTTCCAATTCTTTTATCTCTTTTGCTATACGCACTACTTCTAGTACAGTTGCTTTAGACCTTGATTTCCATTTTCTAGTAATTGCTTTTTAGGGAGCCACCAGAATTAAAATCAGCAAGACCTTACTATGTCTAGGCAATTATGATTCTGTATCACAGTTCAACCCCCCCCCCCTCCAAAAAAAAAAAATGTCCAATTTGCTCACCCAGTATTTCTGATAGAATAGTCTACAGGGAATTTTTAATGTCTGCCAGTTCATTACACTTCCAAAAATATGTGGCCAATTACCTGTTTCGGCTCTGTTACTGTGAGACTATAGCCATTCTGTGAGGAAACTTGTGGTAATTGTCCCTGTCCATTTCCAAAGGAATGGAGAACCACTGTTGCCTGTGCCAGAAGGGAGTCACCACAATTATCTTGGGGGATTCCTTCTGAATCTTCTGAATTCAGTGGAAAGGGTAGAAAAGCATACAGAAATATTCCTGTTCAAGGAAAGGGAAAGGCATCTGTCTTCCAGGCCTTGATGCATGAAGACCCGGAGCATTATTTTGCCAGCTGATTGTTCGTTGAGAAAACCTACTTGAGGAACTCCCCACAGATGGATCAGATCTTGGAAGACCCCTGCCTGAATAGGAGATATTTCACCAAAGACAGAGATTCTTGACAATTTGAAAAAAAGAGCCTGCATAGATAGGCAAGTTACCTAAATATGAAAAAAAAGTGGATAGCTTGTTGCTTGCAATGTGCTTTAACTGGAGCTAGAGACTTTGTGAGAACTCTTGGGGCAATCTATAGCACAAAGACTTAGGCAGAGAAATGATAATGTGATCCAGACACATAAAAACTTAAGAAACATCTGAAGCCTTAATGGATAGGAATGTGATGATAAACATCTTTTAAATATAAGGTTACCAAAAAATCTCAAATGGGAAAGAAGGGGTAAGAGATCATGTTGTGAAAGCATCTTGAACTCGAGCACTATCAGAAACTGGTCTTAAAAAAGGTCCATAACTGATCTCCAGGCATTTTCTTTCTTTGGCATCAGAAACATTTTTGAATGAAAACCTCTTCTCCACTCAGAAAGAGGAACTATTTGTAATTTCCCCTCCCCTAATAAAGCATGTGCTGTAGGACAGGATGCAATAGAGGGGTTCAGTCTGGTGGATGTGGAACAATTGCCTGCAAAGGAGGGATCTCTTCCCACTGCCATCTGTACTCCTGCTGAATCAGTTTCAGAAACCATTTGTCTGAAACAGCCTGTTGCCAAAGAGACAAATGGATATTCAGACATTTTGGAAGAGATAAGAAACTGCCAGGGTAGGAAGAGAGACAAGGCCCCTTACATAGTCATTCTGACTTATTTGACTATCCTTTGTTCTGGGAGGTTCCTGCCTTATTTTAGGGAACATCCCCACCATTGTTTTTTAATGTCTGCATATCAGCATATTGCTGAGACTGCTGTTTTTTTTTTTGGTTTATTTTTGCCACAGTTGGACAAGGGAGAAAAAAGAAAAAACACTTGCAATATTTTCAAAATTTTGAGAAGGAGGGACAAAATATCTGAGAGATTCCCCTGTATCAGCTTAACCTCCCCCATTATATTTTTGATAATGTTTGCAACAGTGGGACCAAAGTCTCTATCCAAAGGTGAATTTAAAATATAATTTTACATCATCTAAGATGTTCTGAGAATGAGTCCAGGAAAATCTGTTCAACACTGAACCAGTGGCAGCCTTGCACACTTTAAATGAGTAGTGACCTAAAAGATAAATGAAGCCACATAAAGTAGATTTTCCTCACAGGAAGGAACTGCAGATAAAACATTCTCTATATTTTCATAATTAGTAATAATAAACTTCAACATATGAGCCTGACAATTCATAATTCTAAAAATTAAAGTTGCAGAAACAAACACCTTTTCCCCAAACTTAAAAATTATTTTACCATCCTTGTTAGAAGGGGAAGCTTCAAGTTAAAATGTCTGACAATAGCTGGAGTAACTAAAGATATAACTTCTGGGTCATGTTTGGGAAGAATGTATAAAAACCTAAAAGACTGAGGAACTTTTATACAGACTATTTGCCCTTTTTATGGGCAGCAGGCTGAGTTTCTCGAACACACTTCCTCCAGACCTGACAGATTTGGGGAAATGGGTGAAGGTGCTATACATTTCCTCTATAACAACTGCTATTATATTCTGGTGGCTGGGAAACCTCAGTGTTCTCCCATTGAATACACTTGTACATTATGGAAAGAAATAAAAACAGTAGTGATACACCACTAGGGGCAAACACTCCATTGCTCAAAACCATGATAGTAATAAATCCAAATGCAACGAAAGCAGTGAACGAACCACACAGCTCACACAGAGGATAAAACATAAAACTATTTAATGTTGGTAAGCGCTTTCACTTTGAGCTTCCTCAAACCATAGACAAACAGTAATACAGAAAAAAACACACTTAAATAGTAAGCACTATCCAATCAAAATTCATTCCTATCTAAAAGTTGCCAGACCCTATATCAAATACATATATAAACATCACATCCTCTCTAACAGATATCAATTCTATTAACTAGATAAAATCTAATACAGTTAAAAACTAAACCAAAATTAAAATATGAAAGAGACTATAAGTACAATGGGGACAGGTAATATGTATAATATATATATTATGTTATCCTCTGTGTGAGTTGCATGGTTCATTCACTACTTTTGTTGTATTTGGATTTATTACGTTATGGAAAGAGTCTAGAAGAAAGATAGTTTTTATTGAACATCTGTTTACCAGGAAAGTCCAACTTAGAACAAAGCCAATTTTCAGCAGAGGCCCAAGGAGAAATGCTGCAGCTGCATGTCTTTATAATGTGAGAGGAAACTAGAGCATCTGGAGAAAACCCACATCAATGACATGCAGACACAGCACAGAAGGCACCCCCAGCCAAGAAGTGAACTGGAGACTCTCTTGCTGGGAGGTGACAATGCTACCACTGCACCACTGTGCCATCCATGAATGATAGGGAGATTCAGGTAACATGCTGTCCACTGAGTCTGAATCAGAATTCTGATGGGGGAAAACAATATTTTATCTTTTCCATTACATTCCTCTCTGGATATAATTTCTTGAATCTCTTCAGGAAAAGAGGAATCTTTTTTTTCCTTTACCAGAAACAACCTGAAAAGAAAGGTCAACACACTATACAAGATCTCTGGGTCTGACTTAATAAACTACTCCAATGAAACTACAGCTAGAGAAGCTAGAGAAGCTATAGGTTTATTATTTTCTTTTTTTGACAGGAAAATAAAGGCTAACACATTTTTAGTGGCAGCAGTAGCTTCCTCAGGGATGGGTACAACATTCTGGTCAAGCAGGCACACCTTTCCTGTCCCATCTCACAACACCAACAAAAGGAGCACTCCCTTGCCCACTAAGGGGAACCCTGCAGATGCAGAGAACATTGCTAACCCGAAGTCCATAGTGGCTGTATTTGCCACACCAGAGTAATCTGGGGGAAAAAAGAATAGTCTGAGGATCCAGCTTGGCCACAGCATAGTCACTCACCTGTATCTGAGGCAAATTACCAGAGTGCTATGGTGACAAAGGCTGCTTAAGTTAACATCTTTATTGAATTATTACTTAAGACATAGGCAAACTTATGTTTATAAAAAAATCTAACAAACCATCTGAGTAACTGCTACTACTTAAGAATTATGAGTAACAATCCTTGAGATATAGCAAAATATTTACTGACAATTACTCAGATAAAGTCTGTTGACTGAGCAGCACTAAACACTCCAGAATATTTTTTCTGTGTTGTCAAAACCACCATACCTCCCATGCAGTGACTAGTGTATTACAATCATTTGAAGTTGCTGCCTCACAATAAAAAAAGAGCGGGTTTCCTGATAGGATGAATTTGCAGAGGTATGCATTTGTTGAGTATTATTTGCTGAATTTTACATTGCCAGGTTTTAACTCCAAAAACTGAATATTGCAATAAAATTAATAATTAATATTTTCCCTGAATAGATGTGAAGCATACCTCTCAACCACTTAGTGCAAGAAATCAGTACAAATCTTAAAATAATAAAATAATCTATACTGTTGAGAGGTATGCTGTGAAGGTTACATGTTATAATGATGAAAGCTCTCTCTCTACATGCAGTTTTGTTGAACCTGTGCCACAAAATCAGTAGCAGTATAACTCGTCTGAACATACCTCTCAACTTTCCAGATTTTTGCAGAATTTGTGCTTTAGTGGGAGTTCACTGAGGACTGAAGTCAAAGACATATTGAAGTTTCAGACTTAATATCCTTCATAAAATATATGCTAACACAAATCATGTTATTCTACCAACTTTCTAAGTTTATAAGAGCAATATTTAAAATCTAACCCTATTTTGGTCCTCTGTTCCCTCATTCCTTTAGGCTTTGTCCATATTTCTTGTGCTAAGAGCTTGAGAGGTAAGCCTCTGATGAATGCTTTAAAGTTTAAAAAAATTATGTTCTCTGGAACAGCCTCCCTTATGTAGAAGGCTGAACCCTCTACACACTCATGCATGCACACACTTACTCATGAAGTCTCATATATACACATACACTCATGCACACTCAAATATGCACATGCACTCATGCACACTCGCTTGCACACATTTGCAAAGACATGAATGTAGATTAGTATGTATGCATGTATACCTTTAAGAAGCTTTCCATGGGCTTGCACATGTGTATAAATACTGAACACATGAGCCAGGCTGACAGTTTGTAGAGAGCTGTTGAGAAGTAAGCATGCATATGTAATGGTCTGTCAGTTAATCAGTTTGTTTATATATTATGTTGCTGATATCCATCTTGATGTGTTTCTATATAATGCAGCATATAAATGAGCTAACCCACCCGTTGGTCTTGAGTCATAACATAGGATGAGTGACATGGTGTCAGAATGGGATCTAGAATCAAGACCAAGAGGCACTCAGTTAATGTTGGAGGAATATAGAGGAATGGATCATCCCCACTGCATGTACAACTAAAAAAACAGGTCAGAGACAATTTCCAGGTACTAAAGCTTGCTTAAATGATTTCTTATTTGATGAATATTAAACAAAGCACTCAGAACACTCAAAACAAATTTCTAGTTAAATTAAATGTCTGAAACTGTGACATATTGATAAAAATATTCAAAATAGTTGCGAAAATGTTTCAGACAATATCCGAATCACATAAAATTTATAAAATAAGGAAAACAATCCCATTTTTTTGCTATGTGCTACTTTTTTGCATTAATAAAAGCTATTCAAGTTATCAGAAGTACAAAAGGCAGGATTCACGATGGCTTGCACGGAGTCTAAGAGCCGTGTAAGACTCCATGCAGCCATCGCAATCCAGGAACAGCCCGAAATCCCATGTAAGAGAAAGCTAAAACGACTCTTACACGGGCAGGGCGTGGATATGCTAATCACCCCACTTGCAGCTGAAAGACATGCAAATGAGGTAGATTAGTGATCCACGAAGCTGAAACCAGCCCGTGTAAGAGTCGTGTTAGTTGCAGAAATATACTCAATTGACAACTGAGTACATTACTGCAAATAACACATCGGAGCCATGACAGCTCCAAATAAACTGTACAAATTTTACAGACAGCATGCCAATGGCCAAATATGTGGCCATTGGCATGGTAAACTGATGCAAACATGAAATAAAAGTTTTTTTTTTTCGGAGATCGGCGATGTTTAAACGCAGCGCAGCCCCGCGCAAATGGGCTGCGCTATATAAAACTGAAAAATGAAGGTTAGAAACCAACAAATGTGGGTTTTATGTAATGCATGTATTTGCAATGCAGGGACTAGCAGACCAAAAACAACATGGCCACCGTCTAGTGGTTGCTAAGGGGGGAAGCTGAGTGTAAGACATGTAACTAAGCATTAGTAGGCAATCCTATGTAAATGAATGGTAGGATAGTGAATCACACTGTCACATAGCAAATGAGCACAGTCCGTGTAGTGTAAGAGTTAGATAAGGGGAAGTAACAGAGTAGGAGATAGGTGACATCACAGGGGGGAATGTCAGGAAGAAAGCAAGCTCATTGGAGCAAAGTGGTATGTGAAACATATCAATCACACAGCAGAAAAAGAGGACTGTCAACAGATAAGCATGGGAAAGTCAAGAAATGGAAGGTGTACACTATGGCCAACACCAAAGTTTCTTGCTGTACGTGCATGCACGCGTGTGTGCACTGGGAGGCGCGAGTAAGACAGAGTGCGCATGTGTAAGGCAGAGTAAGCATGTAGGAGCCTGTTTAAAAATCTGTAGACCTGTTTGCGCTGGTGTGCGCATGTTTTAACCCGAATAAGCATATTCTAGTCTGTGTAAGCATGTGTGCTCACGTGGTAGCCACTGTGAGCGTGTTTTTGCTGGTATGCGAGCTGCTCCCCCTGAGGAAACAGAGAGGAAAAGGAAGCAGAAGAAATAGTAGGAAACTAGCAGGGAATACCTGTAGTGGTAGCAGGTGAAAACAATTAGAAGCAGGCAATTACACAGGCAGAATACAAGCCCAGCCCAGCACTTAAAACACTGCAAACAGCATTGCAGTATGTTTCTCTCAAGAGATACTGTAAGACAGGAGTAAGCTAGTAGAAGTGAAAACTGAAAAAGCTGCACTCGGACCAAACATGCTAGGGGCTGCCATAGCTGTCATAAGGAGACATAGGAGACTTGCTGAGGGTGGTGACAATGGAAATGCTGCCAGACAACCCACAGTGAGGAGACGGAGAAGAGTGTACAGGCCCAGGGTCACCTACCAGGGGTTACATGAGCTGGAGATAGTGGAGCACTATAGAGTGGACAGAGACCTCCTGCAGCAAATTGTTAAGCTGTGCAGGCCATGCCTCACATACAGGACCAACAGAGGGGAACCCATCCCAGTGGAAACCAAGGTATGTGTTGGCCTAAGAATACTAGCAACAGGTACCTTCCAGAGACCAACTGGTGATATGATGGGGATATCACAGGCATCAGCCTCCAGGGTACTGCACCAGTTCCTGGATGCCATGTCAGCACATGTCGGTGATCATGTATATTTCCCCAATGGCCATGAGGTATTGGCCAGCAATATGCGTCTCTTCCAGCAAATAGCGGAATACACTGAGGTAGTGGGTGCAATAGACTGCAAGCACATATGCATCAAAGCACCAGCCGGTGAGTGGGGTAGGGCCTACATTAACCGCAAGAGCTTCCCCTCCATCAACTGCCAGGTCATGTGTGATGCCCAGGGCATAATAATGAATGTTTGTGCTGGCTGCCCTGGGAGCTACCATGATTCACATATCTGGCATTTGACGCAGCTGTACCAGACATTTGCCAATAAGGACATCCCACATGGACACCTAGTGGGGGATGCAGGTTATGCACTGGAGCAGTGGCTGATGACACCCATCAGAAACGCACACACACCTGAACAGGAACGCCATAATGAGGCACACGCACAAACACGTAATGTAATAGAGCATGTGTTTGTGCTGCTCAAGTCACGGTTACGGTGTCTGGACACATCTGGTGGAGCCTTGCAGTACTCACCAACTACATGTACCCAAATTGTCATGGTATGTGCTATGCTACATAATATGATCCTGCGAAAACATCTGCAGCAGGACCAGCATAGGGCCGGGCCAAACAGTCCTCCACCATTGCCAAGGACATCACAGGCAGAGCGTGACTCGGAGGAGGAACAACCTGAGCCTGCCCCAGTAGGCAGAAGGAGGCGTGCCCAGTATGCCCTGGTCTTGGCAAAGAGGCAACGCATAGCACATACACTGGCTCAGTAGGAACCCTGGGAATGATACCCCTCTCTGACTCACTCATATAGTAACAGGGATGCCTAACATGACATAACCTGCTCTCAAACATGTACAGGGAGTGTAGTATGTGCATCCAACAGAGGCAGCCCTGCAGCACCACCTGAGGCATGATTGCCATGTGTTAAGCAATGTCACACCATCTAGCATATGCAAACATGAAGACCCAACCTAACATCTCACCCTCACCAAGCATGATGCCACACTATGAAGACAACAAGATCAAGTACAATAATTGGCTGAGGTATTGCTGTTAGCAAGGGGGAACACATGGGTGACAGCCTGGGCTGACATGCCGAGCAAGACATGATGCCCCACCTGCTAGGGATGTCACGCACCCAGCACACCTGGCTGTGTAGATACTGGCAAAGGCTGCTGTTACTCCCACTGTGCCTGGAATAGGTAAGTCTGGAAACACAAACCCACCAACATAGGTAGCACAAGGGATAATAACCTGGATGTAATGCTACCCAATGCCAGAAGTCTAACCTGCAAGGTGCATGCAGACCAAACCCACCACAGCATGGAGAATGGTAATATGTGTTCTGAAACAGAAACCTGGGCAAGGCCCAGAAGAGCACCCTAATACTGCCAGGTTATGCCTCATACCATGCTCTACAGCTCCACAACATGGAACACACGACAATAGGAGTGTGGCTACCAGTAATTATCAAGAATAACCACACCCCCAGGTTGGTACCACAGCAAGAAGCAGCATGGACTATCCACGGGCGAGTAACACTGTCTCAAACTGTGTACCTGTTTGAATCCTGCTACAGACCCCACACGCAAACCCAGGTACACCAGCCAGCCTTCCTGAAGACACTTCAGAGTATGAATGTCCCAACAAATACCAAGCAAGGCACACAGAAAGTATGACATAGGTGGCAATCCATTATGTATGGAAGAAGTAGTCATGGACCTAGGGACACAAGTGGACGGTAACCTGTCATGTGACACACACATTGCCAAGGTGGCCAGGAAGACCTGCTATATTGCCAACCTTAATATGAAAGGATGCACATGTAGATCTACAGAGGTCACTGTGCCCCCATACCCTTCCCTTATCAGGCCCATACATGACAACTATGCCCCAGTTCGCATGTACCTTACCTTACACATGCAGCAGTCAGAAAGACCCCAAATGTACCCCACCAACAGGATAAAGAGTCCAAACATTGGACATCTGCAGCCTGGCTGAAGAAACCACAGTCCAATTCAGAAGCATACTGCACAGTCAGAGGTGATGTATGCCTGATGTACAAGGCCATGCCCAATCCAGAATGAAGGGACATGCTCCACTGCAGAAACCCCAAATCCAGCAGACACACCACAGTGAGATATCTGAACCTCTACACATAGATTAATAGGATGTGCTGGAGGGACAGATCCATAACCCAGAGGCTCAGGACACTCTGGAACAGAATCCCAGTCCATGATAGGCTGAGCTCCACACACAAACTCAACAAGAGAAATTCGTTGAAGTGCATGGGAGATAGCAGATGTACACTGGGGGCCATCCCTGTGTCACATCTAGGAAAGTAAACCCTACGTGGGCATAATATGCACATTGCAAGGGGTGTTGAGACCCGCACACAGTCTGTCAGTGCTCAAACAAGGCCAGGGCAGATAGCCTAGTATGAGCCTATGAACCTATGATGATACAAATTGTGCAGGACACAAAGGAATATTACACAGCTGTCCTACCAGATGGTAGGAACCATGGTGATAATCCACAGATATGCTCTGCAGCACTCTAATATCACAAACAATACACCAAACCCACACACATTGCCAACATCCTACCTAACAGATTCTTTGCAAACTCCCCACCAGCACCTAACTGCCAAATATCTATCCCAGGAGAGTGCTGGCCCCCCGACATTGCAGATGCTGAGGTAACAGCCAGCATCTACAAAGCACATCACACAGCATCAATGGTACCAGATGGTGTCCTGGGTTGTGTCCAACAAGTACTGTAAGAAGAATGGAACAGCAAATAGCATTACTGTGCACTATCAGTCCTACCACAGGATATGTACCTAAAGAGTGGTGTACAGCAGCAGTGGTCCCACACCACAAAGGGGGTGCCTGAATGGATACTGCAAACTATCACCCCTCAACCCCGAATATCTAGGTTGGCAAAGTAATGGAGAGGATGATCATGGATCCCATGAATAACGAGATTGTGTACCTACAGACATTGGACCCTACCCAGTGTGGCTGTCATAGGGCAGATCCTGACCCGTACACATGTCTGACTCATGTGAAACATGCACCAAGCCCAGTGATGTGGGGAATGTCAATCACACAGCCTATCTGGACCTTGCTAAACCCTTCCATACAATACCCTAGTTGGCGGTACAGATAAGCTCACCAGCCTAACTATAAATCCCTATACAAGTAGATGGGTTGCAAACCAGCTCAAGAACAGAACTGACCTGGCAGACATGCTGTAGCCATGGCAGACTGCAAACCAGGTACAACTGGCATCCCACAAGGCATGGTCCTGGGATCCCTCTTGTATGCTATATATATGTCACATAGGTACAGGCCAACATGGAAGGACTCTGCCTGAACAGGTTTGCAGAGGATGACAAACTGGCCACCATATCGGACCCTCCAGCTGACACAAGCAACCTACAAAAGGCACACATAGAAACACACAAGTAGTGCCACAGCCATGTCAACAAGCTAAATGCAGAATAGGGTATAGTCAACCCCTGTGGAAACACAGTACATGGCCACAGAGAAATT
>NC_056746.1:983634621-983685328 GCF_019279795.1 Protopterus annectens | reverse complement strand
GGCTTTCCTATTTTCCATTTACATTTACAGCTTGTAATGCTTGCTAAATCTGTTTGGCCAGCAATTCCCTATGTGTTTGTTGTGGTAGGGTGTTACTGCATGCAGTATGGTCTGGCCATGGTGTGGGCCTTGACACTTACAGGAGTATTTGATCATGCTGCTGAGCAGGCCTCAGATACTCTCCGGTGCATCTATTATCAGCCTCATGGAATGTTACATAGCAGTGGGTTACTCCAGTGACATATTCTGATACTCTGCAGTTGTGACTGTGGGTTATTTCAAGCATATGTATTAGTACACCATCTGTGCCGTGCAGGTGGTGCATACCTTCAGTCAGTCATAGTTACCATTGCGTGTGTATTTACACCTTTCTGCCTACTGTTAGTACATTTGGCAGGGTGTCAGTGGGGCACAGTTGACATTTGTTTTCACATCAGGGACATCCCTGTAACTCAGTCACAGTTGCTATGTCTGAACCTTTAACTATTCAACTATGCCAGTGTTTATCCTGCTCTGAGTATGTGTGTGGCTTGCCAGATGCTACTGTGACATCATTACCTAGTAGCTACCAACTAGCATGACTGTTTCTCAGCACGCAGTACTATTTTACAAATCCACTAGATTTGACAGTAAATATACATGACATGCTTTGTGTACTAGACTTGCATATTCCCTTTACATTAATTCCTACTATTTTATGATATATTTCTTTCAGCACAATGCTATTGTATAGCACTCATGGCTTAGTGGTAAGTCATGCAGACTAGTGTTTCCAAGGTCCTGGGTTCGAGACTGAGGGAGGTATTTTATTTTGCTGCTGAGAAACTACAGTCCTTGTCATTCAGAGTGACTAAGGCACTTTTAAGCAGTTGTAAGCGGGTTAGCGCTGGTTTGCGCGGAGGTCACCCATGCACACTGCCGCCTAGCTTCGCGCACACCCGCTTAATACTGCTTAAAAGTGCTTACTCTCGTGCACACCCGTGCTATTTTCTTTGAAAGAAAAGAAAATGGGGAGATAGGAAAGTGGTGAAAAAGGGGTCACAAAGAGGGTAGGACAGTAGGAAAACAAGCTCGGGTTTTGCAGGAGGGATGTAGGAAAGGCCCATAGCTGCCCATTTCTTCATCAGCAACAGCTGTGCATATGTTTGTAATTTGGTGTGAAATTTGAAACCTTCCACCCCTGAGATAGGTGTAAGGACAACAATAATACTTATTGTACAGCCAATTGTAATTGCCAGTTTACATGTCCAGCAGACATGTGTGCAAAATGGGCAGCTATGTATGGGGCATAATTTTTTTGTGGGTACAGAGTGCCCTTTTTTTTTTTTTCAGGTGAGAGTGGTATGTCAGGTACAGGAAGTCGGTATAGCTGGAGAGGTAGGTTTGGGAGGTTAACAGACAAGACAAACAAGACGCATACAGGGGTGGTGTATGACACATGTGGGGGAGTTACACAATTGACGGGGATGGATGTTTGGATATCTCGAGCCCATGAGCCCACAGATGGCAACAGTGGAACTGAGATCCCCACCCATGGGCAGTTGCCACTGTGCCTTCACTGCCCAGGATGGGGCTGTGCTGGGGGCTGTGTAGGCTGGGCAGCAGGCATGCCCGTGAGTTGTGCCACCCATGCCTCAAGCTGGTGTAGGGGCCCAAGCACAGAGTGCCGGATCTCCCTACACACCACAGTCTGGACACTATGGAGGGTGAGTGGATGTTCTCCTCCGGCCACGCTTGCAGAGAGGGGATGAGCCCCATCCCCTGCAGCGCTTCCACCCACAGGTGGCACAGGGCCACTGGAGGAGGGTCCGGCCTGGGCACTACTGCCAGGTGCACTCGCCAGCTGAGGTGGGAGAGGTGGGTCCGCTGGAACCCGCCTTCCCTGTCGTCCTATGTTTTGCATTATGTTATGACAGTTTGGGTTAGTAACGTACAATACCATTCACAATTAGTTGTAACAGCATGCATTAGTATTCCCATTAACCAAACACCCATAAATTCAAGCCATTGAACAGCAAGCATAACACATGCATAATTTGAACAGCAATACACATTCCAACAACATGCAGGGTTGATTGATGGCAACAGGCCATCAGGTTTGGATGTATGAACAGGGCAGATGCATCAACGTACATACAAATAGTATGAACCAACAAGACAAATGTCCAGGGCTGTTAATTGTGATTGCACATACCCATTTCACGTGGAATGGATTATTTGTGGTTATAGGGTAGGGTGAAGAAATATTTAATTAACAACTTCAAATACCTATACATATGCTGTGCATTTCTACTAGCTGCAGATATATACACACTACAGGTCTGCCTACAGTTTCCTCTGTGATAACTACTTCAGGTTGGTGATAGGACTGTTACTGCTACATCAATATACATTTCATATTTATTCATACACATTCATATCTGGCTCTGTTCAGCTACATCATCCTGCTACATTTGCTTTATATGGCTATAGACAACTGTGGATGTTTGGTAATTCAGACAACCATACTATCTGCATATTGCAGACTGAGAGCAACATATCCAGAGTTTGGGACACACATTCCAGCTTCAGTACTGTTTTCAACACATGTTGCTGTTTGGTTCTGCCTGTCACATTCATTTCATTCTGTACCGACTGCAGTATACTTTATTCAGGTGTTATTACTACTTTATTGGTGGATTCATACCTGTTTCTCACACTCTCTCACTTGTTTTATTTTTACAATTCAGGATGGTACTTAATTCTAGGCTTTATTGACATGTTTTACCTTTAGTTATAACAATCCTTTCCAACAGTCTCACTTATGTCATGTTTCAAAATTTCAACAGGGATATATTTCACACATGTGTTTTATTCAGCTTCTGCAGCTGTACTTTTCAGCCTGCTGCAGGTTATGTACTATTATATTACAGGTGGGACATCTTTATTTCAGACTTGTTTCATTTCTATGTTTGGATTACAGGCTGCATCACACTTTTGTAATCAAGCAATACTTGCAAACTCTCTTACACTGTTACTTGCACATTTTATTAATTAGTGACTACACTGCACTCTTTTGCTAACTGTCATACTTATATATTTATTTACAGTTACAGGGAGAGAATTACTGACCTGCCTGGTGGCACAACTGCACCAGCCTATCGCCATAGGCTCGACAGTTCGCAGAATGGACACCTGCAGCTGTAATATAAATGAAGTAATATTGGAATACACATCTCCATAATATCAGCTAGGTTAATTTATTACATACATAATTACATGTAACTTACTCAGTAGTGGAGCGTTGGGCATTTGCCGGGCCTCCTGGATCCAATGGTTCAGTTGGTCCTGCTTCCGTCGCTTCAGGTCCGCATGGTGGTGACGGACCTGCTCACCAGTCCTTGGTATTCCTGTGGCACTGGTGAGATCATGTGCCAACCGGTCCCACACCTCAGCCCTATATGCTCCCCACAGGACCTGGCCCTGCATGAGTTGGGCCTCATGATTATGGATGAAAAGCCAAACCATATATTTGGACTCCTCAATGCCCCACCTCTGTGCTCAGAAGCAACTACCCTCTCCTACACCTGACATCCTGGCTGCAAGTCAGTTCCACAATCGGTTATGCTGTGTATTCCTGCCTATGGGGCTTATATATGCCGTTTTTCCCGCACTTATCTGTGATTGGCCATTTTGGAATTGTATCAGCTTCACAAAACCTGCTTTGTCATGCTCCTCTTTCTATTCATTTCTATATATATGCTATTACTGCATTTCTAAGTGCAATTGTCATGGCTTAGTGGTTCAGTACTTTGACTATGGTGCATGGTATCCTGGGTTCGAACCTGGCCATTGCTTTTTATATTTTATGACTGTCTATACAGGCTAGGAGGTGTGTCTGTGTAAAGGCAGTTTTGATACAGCTTGCTCAACATTGCCTGTTGGTTAGCTTGTTGGCGCGGTGCGCAGCTCTGCGCAAATGGATCACGCTGGTTTACGCGTGGTTTGGCTATCAGCACGCATATTATGCTCAACTCAGCTACAGGCCCACAGTTTCAGCATGTTAAAATGCTGCTCAACCCCAGGCACTCATTTTACACCTATTAAACCACTGCTCACCTACGGGCACTCATTTTACACCTGTTGTAACGCTGCTCACCTATGGGTACTCATTTTACACCTGTTAAAACACTGCTCACCTACAGGCAGATATCCTCAACTTGTTGCACTGTAGCTCAGCTATAGGCACATCTGACATTTTTTTTGTTATCTCACATTTCTTCAAAATACATGGTCCATTTCATTACATTTTATATAAAATATAATTTTATATATGTACATATATGTCAGGGAATTGTTTCGTGCTTATTTCACTAAAAATAAAAATTGATGTTGTGGGGGCTCGAACCATGACTGCCTGCTCTTCAGCCAACGTCTCTAGCGCTACGCTATTGCTTCTTTGCTTACTTTGCATATTTAGTTCTTATATGCTTTTCCACTGACTGCTAACTGTGGCTAAGCGCCGGGCACGCCCGCGCAAACGAGCGCACTCACGGGCAAACATCTTTACAACTTATAAAAAAAAATATAAGATGTTCATTTATACATTTTATGTTCATAGTCTGTGAGGGCATGTGTTGTGTTGTGTTTATTCACATTTCCACGGACTCTGTCATGGGCGTTTACTTTTGGGACTTTTACTCTTCTGGGGGCATGTCCGTTTGCAGGGCTCGCCCTATGGACATGCCTCCTACTGTCGTACACAGACCGTGTTAGCCTTAGGTGTGATTCAGCATGCCCTCATTCATATGCATGACATGCTGATGTCACACCGTTTAACTGCAGCCTCCGTGTAACCCTTGTAACTCTTACACGGAGGCTTCGTGAATCCTGCCCAAAGTGTTTGCAAGTTTGCGCAGTATTACAGTACAATTTCACAAAATACAGCCATTTTAAAGCATATTTCGCAAAGTACAGTATTTCAAAGAGTTTATTGTGCATTTGAATGTTATTACAAGTACCTGGTTTGTATGAATGTTCATATATAATTACAAGAGCTATATTTGCAGTGTGTTTAAGCATACTTTGTTTGCATGTCTGAAGGATTTCAAAAACCTGGTCCACTTGTATTTGATAATAATACTGTAGAGAATTGTAGAGTGTTTGAGCAAGAGTACAATATTTTCATACAAGCTGCATTTTTCTGACAAAGATGCATGTACAAAGGCATTTATTCTATATCCGAGTGACGCTTCCAGGTGCATCTGCAGTTAACACCTACTGATGCCTGTAGATGTCAAATATTGCTTGTTCATATTTGCATGAATCATTCTAAAACCATGCTATGTGCAAAGTTTTAAAAGATTTCATCTTAAAGCTTACACAATGACAAACTCAACTGTATTAATATTTCACCTCTATTTAGTGCAGGTAAAAAGATATTAAATGTTGTTTTTGTGAAATTATTTTATATAGACATCATTTTCACATTTTTCTAAATATTTCAACAACCAAGTAACACAGATAGAACTCCTTAGCCTAACAGGAAAGCTCTCAGCTAGATGAATAAAATGCTGCTGATAGTATGTGTGCAACTTGAGTGGCTCCTGAGATATAAGTTGTTTGCAAAATATTACAAACATAATAGTGTTTACTGTCACTTATAAAATTCAGTTTAAGACCAGGAACCTAAAGTAGCTTTCTAGAAAATTCCTGAGCATGCACAGTCTCAGTGAAGCACAAGGATGAGTCAGTAAACTCAAAGCATGTGCCCCCACCTAGCCTCATAGTCAACTGTCATAATTGTGGTGGCAATCATGTCTAAAAAAGAAAAGTGCTTAGATTTTGGTCAGCAATGCCACAGATGTAAAATGTGGAATAATTTCCAAAGATTTTGTAAATCAAAAGAGGCTTGTTCTTTTATTAAAAGAGAACATTCAAAGAGAAAAGTTGATCAATTAGAAAGCTGTGACCCTACGTTTTATGTTGACGGTGTGTCTGTGTTTAATGAAACAGTCAATGCTGTAGATTTATGGGCAAATAATTAAATATTTTGTGCTGTTCAGATAAATGGAAGACCCACAGAGCTCAAAGTTGACACAGATTCAAAATGCAATGTTATGTCAGCAGAAACATTCACTAGAATATGTGTTGGTGAGAAGCTTGATTTGGCAAAGTGTGCAAAGCCTGTTGATTATGGTGGTGAAGAAATTCAGGCTGATGGCTTAGTGCTTTCATGTTACTTTGCTGGAAACAGCTATGACTTGAAATTTTACGTAGTTAAAAGGCATGTACAGTCACTATTAGGCCTCAGAGACAGTTTGAAAATGGGACTACTTTCATTTAATAAGGAAGTCCACCATGTAAGTATAAAAGACGACTGTTCTAATTTTGCCCAGACTATTTTTTCTATCTATGCTGATCTTTTCGAATACAAACTAGGCAAACTCCCAGTTGTCAGAGCAGCCCGGAAAGTTCCAGTAGCTATGCAGAACAGAGGCAAGGCTGAGTTAGATAAAATAATGCAACAAGGTGTGATTTGGCCAATTGACGAACCGACTGAATGGGTATCTTCCATGGTGGCGGCTCATAAGAAAAGCTCAGATGATATCAGAATATGTATTCAGCTAAGAGATTTGAAGAAATCACTGAACAAAACCTCATCATCCAATGCATGCAGTCAAAGAAGTCACTGCTCTTATGCCAAATGCCACTGTTTTTTTCTGTTTTGGATGCAAAGAGTTCATTTTGGCAAATTGTGCTTGATTGAAAATCCTCATTACTAACCACTTTCAGTACTCCTTTTGGCAGGTACAGATTTTTGAGAATGCCATTTGGGATAAATTCTGCCAGTAAAGTCTTCCAGTATGCCATGGAACAAATTTTTTTCTGGTTATCTGTGAGCTATGAGAGTAGATGATATTCTAGTAGGAGGTAATGGTAAAGCAGAGCATGACAGAAACCTCAAGAATGATCTGGAAAGAGCATGTGAGGCGAATCTTAAGCTGAATCCTCAGAAGTGCAAATTCAGGCTACAAAAAGTTACTTATGTTGTTTATTTATTTATTTACCAGTTCTGGCTTATGACCAGACCTTCCAAGCAAATGGCAATTCTTGAGATGCGAGTTCCAGACAATGTTCAAGCCTTACAATGTTTTCTTGGCATGGTTAACTATCTAAGCAAGTTCATTCCAGACTTGAGACAACCTTCATCACCACTCAGGGAGATGACACACAAAGATGTATCCTGGTCCTGGTTAGAACAACACCAAAGAGCATTTGATGTCCTGAAATAGAGAATTGCCAGTCCACCAACTCTCAGATACTATGATGTTCACAAACCTGCTACCGTTTCTTGTGATGCTTCAAAGTTTGGTCTTGGTGCAGTCATTCTTCAAGAGGGTAGACCAATAGTCTATGTGTTCACAACTGTAAACCAAACCGAGATGCACCATATGCAGCTTGAGAAAGAGCTCTTGGCAATTATGTTTGCATGTTCAAATTTCCATGATTGTATTTATGGCCACCCAGTTCAATTCAAAACCGATCACCAACTTCTAGTCACAATTTTGAGAAAGCCTTTGCATGCCTCTCCTGCTGGATTGCAACACATTATATTGAAATTGCAAAAATATAATTTCAATCTTGTCTACACAAAAGGCAAACTTCTTTATCTTGCTGATACTTTATCCAGATCGCCGAGAAATACCACTGAACAGCATGAAAATGAGAAACTTGATTTTGAAGTCATAGAGGTGAGACATTTTTTTTCCACAAATCTTGATGAGCTTTGAAGTCACACAGCCTCAGATCCAATACTTCAGAAGCTCAACCACTTTATCAGTCGAGGATGGCCTTCAAAGCAATCTTGTTTACCAGTAGAAGTTCAACCTTATTTTCCATCAGAGATGAGATTTTGTTTGACAATGTTATCATCATGAAAGACCCAAATGTGATTGTTTCAAAATCGTTGCTATATTACCATCTTGCATTCTGGCCACCCAGGAACTGATTCTATCAAAAGAAGGGCCTTCTATGTCAAGGGATACTGAAAGAGAACTTTCATCGTGTTCAGTATGTACAGTAATAGTACTAAGCCACATCAATGGAAAGAACCACTTCAAGTAAACCAGATTCCTGAACTACCTTGGTCGACAGTAGTTACAGGCATTTTTGAATGGAATGGTCAACATTACTTGGTGTTAATAGACTCTTATTCAGATTGGTTCAGGATTGACAGACTTCTTAATCTAGCATCCAGTACTGTCATTACTAAGTTGAAGCATCATTTTGCAGTCCATGGTAGTCCGCACAAAGTTATTTATGACAACGGCACACAGTTTACAATTGTATATTTATTTATTTACATTTGATAACTGGGTAGTGTCTGACTGAGCAAAAAGCCATTTTCAGCGGAGACCCAGGGAAAAAAGCTCCCAAGTAGAGTTACAATAGTTAAAGTATTAATGCATGGTACAGTACGTAAGGTTACAAAAAAGTAAAAACATAATACATACTATAATATAGACAAGATAAGAACAAAGGTCAACAGGTAGACATAATTGCAATAGAGATAAAAAACCTAACATATAAGTCAACACTTAAGCAGTTCAAGAGATTTGCTGAAGAGTGGGACTTTATTCATGTTACGAGTAGCCCTGAATACCCACAGTCAAATGGTTTGGCAGAACGTGCAGTTCAAAGTGCAAAACAGTTATTAGAGAAGTTGAAATGAGACAATAATGATGTTTTTCTGAATCTCTTGAATCTCAGAAATATTCCTCCTGATAAACATCTTGTTTCACCTGCACAAAGGCTTTTTTCGAGGCAAACCAAAACCACACTACCAATTAATAGCAACCTCTTGGTTTCCTGTGCTAAGAACCACAAAGCAGTGAGAGATCAACTTATGAAAATACATTTGTCGCAGAAGTCCTATTATGGTAAGTCCAGAAAACTGTTTAATCCATTATGAGAAGGGGAGATAGCAAGGGTGCAGACGTCCAAAGGTTTTGATCAGATTGGAGTCATGGAAAGTGTATGTCCAGAGCCAACACTGTACATTGTGGAATCACAAAGAGTAGTCTTTAGGCAGACACATAAACATTTTTACTTGTGTCTGAGCCTGTATTGCAGCATCATGCCTATGAAATAGACTCTAGATCTCAGGGTGAGTTATCCAGTGTACCAGTTCCAGAGGACATTCCAGAAAATATACCTGGTCCTGAGAAAATTCCCAAAACTCCTGAAACAGATTGTTAACCAATGACTGGCCCTGTTGCTAAACCCAGTCCTAATTGCTATCTCACTAGATCAGGTCATATTTCCAGACCATTTCCAGATACTCGGCACTTGGACATGAATGTTGTGTTTATTTCTTACTGTCTGTATAATTGCATGCCTTTTTCAGATGTCATTTTATTGTGGGCAGTTCATTAAAGAGGGAGGATGTAGATCAGTATGTATGTATACCTTTAAGAAGCTTCACAAGGGCTTGAACATGTGTATAAATACTGAGCACGTGCGAGCCAGATAGCCATTTTATAGAGAGCTGTTGAGATGTAAGAATGCATGTATGTAATGGTCTGCCATATACCTCTCAACCTCTCAGAGCAAAAAATCTGGATAAAGCCAGGAATAAAGGTGGACAAACGCCCAAAAATAGGGACAATTTTTAAATATTGCTCTTACAAACTCAGAAAGTTGATAGAATATGAGGTTTTCCATTAGCATGAACTTTATGAATGGTATAAAGTCTGAAACTCAAATGTCTGTCATTATTTTCTGACTTCAGCCTTTAATGATTTGCCAAAAAAAACCAGAATTTTATTAAAAATGGGCCAAAAATACGAAGCAAACAATCTGGACATTCTGCGAAAATCTGTATAGTTGAGAGGTATGGTGTTAGTTAATTGGTTTGTTTATATTTTATGTTGCTGCTATCCATCCTGATGGGTTTCTATATAATAAAGCATATAAACAAATTACCCCACCTTTTCATCTTGAATCATTACATAGGGCAAGTGACAATGCATGCACACACTAGCGAACATTCCCATACATGGACTCACCAACACTTGCATACAACTCATACACAAACACACACACACACACACACATACACACACACACACACACACACACACACACACACACACACACACACACACACACACACACACACACACACACACATACATATACACAGACCCACAGTAATTTCTCTTTCTCTGAAGTAAAGAGTTTGATTACCCTTTTCTGAATGGATAGTCACACCATTCTTTATTAAAAAAAAAAACAATCTGAGCCAGAAGCTGGGGCACAGTTCATGATTTTATTTAAAGTGGGTGGGGGGTTAGCCCCCCCCCTCACAGTATGGTCCCTGAGTCCTTGGTGCAGTTGCCTAACTTTATGTTGCATTAGTGTTATTTTATAATTTGTGGACCCAAACATGCCATGGTGTAGGCAACCAGACAAGGGTGCTTCTTCCCACACTGCAATCTGTATATTAATAATACGGCACCATATTGCCTTTCCTTTTACTTTACTCTTCTCCTTCTGATGAAGGATGAATGTACTTTAACTTAATGTTGTTGTTGTTCTTTCGGCTTTTCCCAGTTAGGAGTTGCCACAGCGGAACTCCGATCTGCTAATGATTGGCAGCAGATTTTCACAAATGCCAAGGTGCCAGCTCGACGTCCAACCATCAACGAAGCCACACCCATTTACACATGTCTTTCAAATGCCACCCAACCACGGGTAGGACACGCAGACTCCACACAGAAGGCACTCCCCGCACTCCAGCCAAGAATCGAACGGGAGAACCTCTTGCTGTGAGGCAACAACGCTACCGCTGCACCACCACGGCAGTTGTACTTTAACTCAATGATTTCTTTAATCATCTTTTAAGACAGTATCAATCAAATTTATTGCAGTGTTCCATTTATTTTTGTTAGCTGTATACCTTTATCAGTAAGGGTTTCCAGATTCATTACTTTTAAAAAGGCTCTAAATGTATTATTTGCAGGTAACCCCTCCCCTAGACTCACTGTTTCACATATGTATCATGTCTGTTGTCATTAATTGCTTCTTATTGGGCAAACAATATTCTGGATTCCACCCCAGATTCCCGAAGAGCACGATTTTCATTTTCATTGAAAGCCAAAAATGATACACAAATACACAGCAGAATCAGATAGATATTGGAGAAACAGAGAAGAAATACATAAATCATATAGTGCTACAAGGGACATATTAAACAGAAAAAATGTTAAATGTGTTTTATTGTTATTTAAGTTGGATTATTTTTAATTTGTCTAAGTAGCCTTTATCTACCTCCATGCTGTGCTAAGTAGGTTAGATTACTGTATGTAATGCCCCTTTTTAGAACTGTAAATCAATGTACATTGTTTTACTGAATGAACTAATCAAATAATCCACTTTCTCCATTGATATTCAACACTGTCAATAATCCAGTTCAAACAAATATATTGAAAATAATATTGTTCCCTCTCTCGTTAAGGTATATGCTCAGAAAATGAAAGTAATTACATAAGCTTATAATTTACTCTTCAGTTTTACTATACCTAAATAAATTAAAACATATATAAAATTCTAAAGGACTATACAACATATTCAACATTTTCAGTCATTTTCAGAGTCAATTTCCTTAACCATTGCAATTTATAACAAAACATTAATAGGTTGCTATGCAGTTTATTGGTCTGAGAAATGTATCCCTTATTTTGCGATAAAATTAATTAAAGAGATTTGAATAAGTGTGCCTTTTTATCAAAACAACTAATCAGTCATACTTCTCTCTCCTCCTAAAAAATGATAAAAGTAATTTTTAGTATACAGATTACAGATTAAACTTCTAAAATGAAATGAGTATTCTGTTTAATAAGTTAATCCCTTACAAAGTTAATATTAAGTACTGTAAACCGTTTAAAGATGATGTAAAACAGTACAAAACATCTAATTGCTTTTTCAGTAAAGCTGCAGCAAATATGTAAGATATGTATAGAAACTGTATTTGTTTTAGTAAATGTACGGCACTGATGTGAAATGTAGCAAGCTGCACAGAATTTAAGTATTTTTTCTTGTATAAGGCAACAGAGCTGTGAAACGTAAAACTGATTTTCTGATTTTCTATCTTCTCTCTCTGTCTCACACACACAAGTACATATGTGTGCACACCAGCACAAACACACACACACACACACACACACACACACACACACACACACACACACACACACACATATATATGGATTCACTTTATAATCTCAAAATACTAAAATCTCGAATTTCAGTATCTCAAGACTATAAAGACGTACATTCACAATATTGAAACCCCAAAAGCGCAAAATTCAAAATTGCGATTTTTAAATACACCCTCCACCACACAAAAATACATACACCTTCCTCCCCACACTACAACAAACCAACAAAATACACACAAACACAGCAACACAAATACACACACCTACCCTACATATAAACAGGGGGGAAAGCCCTCCTACACCCCCCCATGTGGGGAGGCGGCTGTGCCTCCCACACCCCCGCTACTTATATATACTAACTCTGAGGTCGCACTAAAAAGACAAAGACACTAAACCCACCACTACATACTCTATATTCCCTTTGCACAAACACACAACACCACTCTCAACACTTACACACTCACACTCTCACCTACCTACCTACCCTAACCTACACCTAAAACTTCCCAACACACTCACATACACTCAAATCCCTACCCAAAACCCCTCAAAAAACAGCATTTACCTGAATCTCCACATATATCCACACAATGGTAGGCAAACCATATCCCACAGCACACTGCACCTTAAAAACACAGCAAATCCCATGTACTGTGCCACCACAAACACCAATTTGACACTTTGAATTCGATCAAGTTCAGTTTCACTCAACTGCGCTTTCGGCATTTTCAACTTGATACTGAAATTCAAGATTTCAGTATTTCAAGATAGTAAAGTGCTGATATATATATATATATATATATATATATATATATATATACACACATAAACACACACAAAGGCATGCATCTGGAGCATTTCTCCATTGGCCTCCACTGAAAATGGCTTTGTTCCTTCCAAGTCAGACTTTCCTGGTAAACAAATGTTAAATTAATATACAGATATATATATATAGGTTCATAGATTAGTACTAAGCTAACTGCCCTTGCGAGCCATTTTAAGCCTAGCCAATTTTCCCTTGTGAGACTCAAACCCTGCACTTTGTGTTTGTAAGGCAAACACCTTAACCATTAGGCCACCCTCCCAACACAAATACACACACCTACCCTACATATAAACAGGGGGGAAAGCCCTCCTACACCCCCCATATATATATATATATATATATATATATATATATATATATATATATATATATATATATATATATATATATATATATATATAAATATATATATATATATACATATACATACACACACACACACACACACACACACACACATATATATATATATATATATATATATATACATACACACACACACACACACACACACACATACACACATATACATACATGCAAATACACACAATAGCAGATCTTTAAGCTCTTTACACTGCTGTTTCCTGTCTTCCTGTCTAAGCCTATGTTACAATGCTTGTATTTAGAACTTCTATTTATGTCTGCAACTCTCAACTAAGAATGTAACTTGGATTGAAAATTTTGATCAAGCACTTTATTTCTTTTTATTTGATCTTTGTTTACCAGGCAAGTCCCACAGGAATACTATCTCATTTTCCATGGAAGTCCGAGTAGAAAAGATCCACACTGACATAATATGGTTACAGTTAAAAGTTATTATAAAGCCTAATATGTAAGAATGGCATAAGTCAAAATTCAGCTTAATTTCATATAGTGTGAACCCATACACACATAGTGAAAATATTTTGACAGCTATATCAGGTTGAAAAAGAACATTTGTCAGTAGATATATTTGATCTTTGTCTAAGAAACAGATTTTACTAATTTCTTCTCTATGAAGATAATCAAAGTATTCTGGTGGTGGAAGGAGGGATGGACTATTCAGCCTGGGGTAATGCAGGAGGACAGCCAGGTTTTATTTAAATAGTCTTTTGGTAGAATTTTGAGGTTTGGAGAGGTTAGAGATACATCTAATTTGCACAATGATAGAATTACATTTTTAGTTATTGAGTATAAGTAGAGAGTTTGGCTAGGAGATTTGTGGGGCTTATATAAAAAAAAATCTTGGCCAAGCATAGTGGGAACAAAGCCATATATACTAAAAGCTCCCTGACCAATCTAAACAGCCAGCTAAGAGGGTTAATTAATATGTCAAAGGATAAATTTGAAAAAAAAAAGATTCTCAGGCAAAGGACAACCACAAAGCCTTCTACAGCTATGTCAGTAACTTCAGGGGAAATGCACAACAATACACAGAATATATTGTAAATGGCATCACCCACACTGACCCAGTGGCCTTTGCCAACCTTTTGGCTGACAGGTTCAGCTCAAATTTCTCCCCCACTCCCTCCAAAAGTCCAACAGAAACACAGTGTACCACAATCCCCCCCCCAACCATTAGTAGGGAACATGTAATTAATGCACTTTCCAAATTCAAAAACACTGCCTTGAGGGGCCCCAATAACATCTCAGAATGTTTTTACATAGTATGAAATATGACCACTCTGGTCAACTTGAATCACATTTCAATTGGAGTGTTCAGTCAAGTTTTGTGCACAAGGAATGGAAGATGGCTACAGTTATTCCCCCGCACAAAGAAGATCCAACCACTGACCGGGTAACTACAGGCCCACAAGTCTTACCCACCTCATATGTAAGGCCATGGAAAGAACCATCATGGATATGATAGATAAGGACATAGGTAACCTGTTAATGCTAGACCCATCACAGTTTGGCTTTGTTAAAGGAAGGTCATGCCTATTAAATTTGGTGGACTTTTTTGAGTGGGTCACCAAAACATTGGATGAAAGTAAGACTGTGCATACAGTTTACCTCAACCTGGCCAAGACTTCTGATGCAATACCCCATTCAGGCATTATAGACAACTCACTAGTTTAGGTATAATACCTCTCATCACCCACTTGTTCACTGATAGGACCCAGGAGGTCAGAATAGGTGAGGCCACCTCCACCAAGAGGCCATTCACTAGTACAGTCCCCCAGAGCTTGATACTGGGCCTATTCCTTTTTGGCATCTATTTCTCTGAAATGGAAGCAAATGCTGAAGGTTTATGGCTGAATGAGTTTTCAGATGATTGCATGTTGGGGGTTATCATCGACTCCCCTGCAGATACTATAGCATTCTTCAAGAAGGTCTATCTTTGACTATCAACTGGTGTCAAAGCCATGGTGTTAAACTTATTGTTAAGAAATGCAAAACTGTACCCTTTGAAAAGTCAACTATCCTAATTAATTACCATCTTGATACTACACCCCTAAGAGTTGACCCAGTAGTCAGGGATCTGGATACACATGTAGACAGTGACCTTACCTTCAGCCACCATGTGGCCACGGTGGTGAGGAAATTATTGTATGTTGCACAACTTCTATATAAGGGCATGGCATCTAGGTCCAAAGAGGCCATTATCCCACTGTACTCCACCATTATCAGATCAATGATAGAGTACAGTGCCCCCTGCAGTATGTGCCATACCAGACATATGCAGAAACTAGAGGAATCTCAGTGGTTCCTTACAAAAAGGATTCAAGCTTCAACAAACTTGCCTTATGTAGAATACCATCAAACCCTTTGTCTCTACTCAGTCTCCTATAGATTGCTGTGGGGTGTTCTATGCCTGGCTTAAAAAGTATCCAGAAATCACACACACATGAATCTCCTACATATTCATAAGTCAAATAGTACCAGAAATACAATTTCTTGGGATGTGCATTTTGTCTGTGACTTAAACAAAACATGCTAGAGACAGACATGTGTCCCAGACACTGCTCCTCTTATGGAAAAGGATTTCCATCCATGTGAATCTGAGTTCATCTCTTACTTATATTAAGCACAACCTGGACCATTGGATTTAGAATAGGAAATTTACACTGAGTCTGGCACCCGTGTCCTTTATGGACAGAGATAGGTTATAAATGATGGCTCTCAATGTCCTGTTTGGATACAGGTCATCATTATTCTTTCAGAAAAAAACTTGGTTAGGCTTAGAAAATCTCCCTGGGTCATTAGCCCAGTAACAATCTATGAATCTATGAATTTGAGAAGATGTTGTTCATTCGATCAAAGTCGTCTATCAGGGTAAAAGGAATGGTGAATAGGAGTGAAATCAGTATGCATTCATCAGCTTTGTGAATAATGTGTGAGGAGATAAGCTGTATGTGATTTAAGTAGTGAGGCAGTTTGAGTCAATTCAAAGGCTTAAAGGTGGCTGTGGTACTGGTACTGTTTGTTGGTGGCAAATATTGCACCCTTATTATAGCATGCCTCCATCTTATTTTTAATTGTAGCCTGAAGGTTGGTTAGGATGGCTGCACCATATAAGAAAGATAGGAAAAGGTAGGTAGTGGCAAAAGTGGGTTTGGTGGTGTTGCTCATGAAGTTTTTATTCATGTAGAGCATTCCTAATTTTTGGTGAGTCTTTTTTATGTTATTCTGAACATGCAGGTCAAATTTAACGTTATTATCTATAATCACTCCAAGAAGTTTTGTATGGAAGACTACTTGAATTTCAGTTTTGTTTAATGAAAAGATTTTGAAATTCAGTTCATCAGGTGTAAGAGATTTGAGGAAAAAATAACATTAACTTTGTTTTTTAGGATTCAGCAGTAGCTGGGCATTGTGGAGCCATTTCTCAGTTGAATAAATGCTTCTTAAGTGATAGGGAGGAGTTGAGGCAAGTTATTAAATGCACATATAAGAGCAGAATCGTCAGCATATTGTATAAGAGAGGCTGGACCTATGGAGGTATAGCAGTCACTGATAATGATATTAAAAAGGAGGGAACCAAGATAAGAGCCTTGGGGTATACCACTGGAGACTTGCAGGTGTGGAGAGAGTATTCTGCATTTTTACAGACTGGAGCCTATCACTTAAATAGCAATTATACCACAGTAATGAAGAAGGGTATAGTCCAAGCTGAGAGAGTTTATACAGGACCTTAGGATGAGAAACTGTATCAAAAGCTTTTCACAGGTCAAGAAATAAGGAGGCAACAAGTTTGCCCAGGTTCTCGGTATTTGTTTATGGTATCAGTGAATAATAGGAGGGCGGTAGTTGTATTATGTATTGGATGGAAGCAATGACTGGTGGATGTTAAGAGACGTTCTTGTAGAAGATAGTGGAGGAGTTGCTTATGAATGCATCTTTCAATATTTTTGAGAGGTAATAATATTGCAATAGGCTGATAGTTTGAGATGTCAGGTGATCTAACAGTAGTCACTGTTTGTTCTCTTTCTTACATCTAGCTTTTGCATGTGATAGGGTGACATTCAAATACATGCTTCTTCCCAGATCCTGTGGTATTTAGAGATCTATGACAAGTATGGAAAAATCAGTTAAGTGATAGGAAAGGAGAGTGCTTTGATATAACATGAAACATTACCCAATGATTGTTTTACATTGAATTGATAGAATAGCAGTTCAGATATTTAAGGATCTAAATGTACAGAACTTAATTTCACATGCTATAATGACTTATACATATGACCTAATGTCAAAGCAATGTAAAATACTGATTAGGACTCGCCATTCCTCAAAGGATGAAAATAGTCCATGCAGACATTTGTCACCTGGCAATATGCAAAGCCAAGTTAACTCCTATAGAGCTCCTTCCAATGTTTCATAATAAAAACTCATAACATGTGCTACACTTACCATATTCAAATTTTTAAGGGAATAGTGGACTAACATGCACCAAGTGTTTAATAAACAATGTGTGTGTGTGTGTGTGTGTGTGTGTGTGTGTGTGTGTGTGTGTGTGTGCACATGCAGATACGCGTGTGTTTTGGGGGGGGGGTGAAATCTAGCCTAGCAAAACATATATTTACATTGAATAACAATATAAACTGTATTTACAAAGCAGCCTGGAAACAAATTGAGGTAATATGTTCTTCAGACTTGAAAATTTCATCTTCACAGTTCAACAAGCATACATAATTTATTTTGAAATCATGCTTACTATTTTAAATCACAACCTAAATATTAACCTATGTGTGCGTACTTATACTAAAAAAAATATTGAGCCCTAGGTTGTTATTATACTCAAATAAGCAACAAAACCCTCTTTAAGATGCAACATTTTGTTTTTCTTTACATTTCCTGTTGCTACAGTATATATGTTGTATACAACAAAGAAGGCCTAATATGTGCACTGAAAATCAGAAAATACATAGACCCAGGATTCATGAAGGGGCCTAGCATGAGCCATACGACTAGTGCAAAAAATGTCATGACATGACAACTTGTGATAGCCATAGTGAGGTAAGACCTGATTACTAAATAATTTGTATGTCTCTGAATCGCATTTACTACCACAATATGCAGATCATCATTTATCTGCACATTGTGGTAGCAAATATCTGCCAGCGTAGGCAGTGGTGTTCCCCCCCAACCATCACTCTTCCATGCACACAAGTACACTAACTAAACATGAAAACAAACACACCTCAGTCCCTGCTCCTGTCACTGGCCTGTTTGCCCTCCTGTGGTTCCCCCCACCCCCCCATAATAGCTGAAGTGCCATTATGGCACTGACCTGTATAACCTGATGACTACTGTGTCTCCCCATCCCTTGATTACCATAATACTTCTAGTGCCATTACAGCATTTACTCTTAAGAGTAATCCCTTGTGTTTAGTGTACCCCTCACCCTGACCCCATACTGCTGCTGGTGCCATTAACATGCTTACTCTTAAGAGTAAGATCTGGCATCTAGTGTATCCCCCTGTGATGCCCCAACACTGGCCCAGTAATCAAGGAGCCTCAGTCCTCACCACTGGCAAAAGTGGGGGACATTCACTGGGAGGATAACAGGTACACACACAGTATTTCCAGATGCAGCTCTCTGCATCAAGTGCAATTTCCTTTAAGAGCACACAGAGACCACAATAAGTCTTGAGCTGGTTTCTCCCTCTTTTTCCAGATCTCCAGTTAGACTCTCTACTGGCACAGCTATAGAGCTGAGATCCCAGCTGACTGGCCGAGCCAAGACCTCCAGTATCCTCTCTGTCCAACCAGTGCTTCATGTCTCTGCCCAAGTAGCTTACTGATGCACACACAGTTGAAGTTTGATTTACACACACACACACACACACACACACACACACACACACACACACACACACACACACACACACACACACACACACACACACACACACACACACACACACACACACACACACACACACACACACACACACACACACACCTAGGAAAGGCTGGCACAGGTTTACTAGCTATGCCCACTTTTGCACAGACTATAAGGTAGTTATCACTGCCACCAGTCATGCCCTTATCTGCTACTTTAAGGCACTTAACAAAGGGTGTCCAATCTTACTGTGTAATGTTACTATTAATCCAACTGGTAGTTTGACCAAGGGCAAGGCTATTAGGGGTCGCCCACAGTGTCACCAAATAAATATGCAAGTACTCTCAGAACTTAAATATGTCTCAAAATTATCAGCCACAATGAAAGGTTTAAATATATTTAATAATAAATAATAAAGAACAAGAAAATACTCAGTATATAATCCCAGTTACATCACAGTTCAAAATCACAGGAAATATTTAAAACAACATTGCAAGACAGTCTGAAATAATTAAAGAAAACATCTAAGTTAAACTCAGCTATATTCCTGACTATATCTAAAAGATACTGTTCACTAGACTTACTTACAGAGCAAGCAGGCAGATCTGGTGAGTGGATATTCTTGTGTGAAAGATAACATACAAAATGCTCAAGCTTTCTCTCTCTCAGAGAGTTCTTAAATTAATATCCCAAATATTACTTCTGGGATACTTGCAGAATAACATAATTTCTTGTCATTTGACTTCAGCTCCAAGGCTCAAAAACAACAGCTTTTAGCATCTACCTGTGAAAATATATAAACAATGTTTTTTTCCTTAGATCTAAAGCAGATCCTGAATAAGATAATAGACACTTCCAATACAATACAAAAAACCTCTAGTTCTAGGCATTGTGTCTGTTACTGCACTGAAACTGAGAGATGACATCTTTTTATTACATGGTGATAAAGTAATTTAAATTTTCAGTTATTCTTCTGAAGTTAACTTCTTCTGTTTCAGTTTCCATTGTTAAAATATATACATCTAAACAATTACAGTAGTGTATATACATTTCTGTTCTAATCTAGCAGGGTATACTGTGGATACATCTTTAAGCTCAGTACTGTACAAACCCTGTTCAACACACACTTTTATACCAGCTGTTTGATATACGCATAGCATACAGTTCTAATACATTTGTAACACAAGCATATGAATCATGTTGATATTCACAAATGACATATAATTATTTACCAAATTCCAGATAGCTGTGCAGGCAGTATCTCCTTTTGTTACACTCCTATAAAAATCATACTAATATTCACAAATGACTGTGACACCCGTGCCCTGGCCCAGCAATCAAGGACCCTCAGTCCTCACCACTAACACTAGAGAGGGCATCTCATATATGAGGAAAGGATAACAAATACACACAGTAAAGTGCAATTTCCCTTAAGAGCACACAGAGATCACAGTCAGTCCAGGACTGGTCACTCCCTTGCTGCCCAGGTCCCCAATAAGACTCCCCACTGGCACAGCTATATAGTCCAGATCTCAGCCTAGCTGGGCAAGCTAAAATCTCCAGCACCCTCTCTGTCCAACCAGTGCTTCGTGTCCCTGCCCAAGTAGCTGATATACACATTTTGAGATAAGAAGTTATACAACCACACAGACACTTCTGGGGAAGGCTGGCACACATTCTCCAGCTGTGCCCCTTTTACCCAGACTATATGGTAGTACCAACTGCCACCACCCAGCTAATATTTATCAGCTACTCAAAGGCCCTTAAAAGGGTGTCCAATTATTACTGTGCAATATTATTATCCAATTGGTAGTATAGCCCATGGATAAAGCTATTAGAGTGGCCTTGTACAATTTTACCAAAGGCATGCAAGTACTCTTAAGAGCTTAAATTATCTCTACACAAACCAGCCACAGTTAAAAGGTTTTAAAATATTTAATAATAAATAATTAAAACCACAAGACAATACTTTCTACTACATACACAGACAGTGGTTGTCAAGAGTTCAGAGATCACACAGAAATACTTAAAATAAATCAGTAGTAGTTCTAACATCACAGAAAAACACTTAGTCTAAACTTTCCAATTTCTAACTCTCTAAAAGAAAACTCAAGTCTAAGATAACTTACATAAGACAACATGCAGAGTGCTGATGAGTTGGATATCAAGACAAAAATGCTTAATAATGTCTATTTCTCACTGCTTAAATTGAAACTGCAGTTCTGATAAAACATTGCATCATTTCACACTTTCCTGGTGTACCCAGGCTGACATAAACTGCATTTACATTCTTTTGCACTTAGAGCAATAAAGGACATTCCACATGTAAATTCTGGTCATTAACTTTAGCCTTAAAACAATAGACAGGAAGCCTTCATCTAGCCCAGCCAGAACCGAATTGTAAAACATCAAAGGCAGCGATGAAATAATTTTAATTTCAAAGGACAAACAAGAAATGCTTGATTTAGCTTTCTTTACAGCAGATGGCAATGTTGCCACATTGTTTTAAGTTCAACCTTTCACAACATATTCTTTCATTTAAGAAGCAAGCCTGCATTTCAACATTTCACAGTATTTACAAATGATAGAATTATGTACCAAATTCTATTTGACTAGGCTGGCAGCCTTCACCCATCTCTACCAGTCTTCGCACCCCCCCCCCAGAGAACTCAAGCTAGTTTTTCAAGTGATCCTTGAGAAACGCTGCTTGAGAGGGTCAGGTCTATCTGAATACACCTCACCCCATTCCCTGTCTTGAGAGCCCATCTGCATTGGCAGTGCTACTCCCACTGCAGTGCTGCACTGACATATCATATGCTTGCAACCCCAGGCTCCATCTTAGCAACTTGGCATTTTGCTGACTGGCTCTGTTTAACCATGTTAGAGGGTTGTGATCTGTCATAACAGTGAATTTCCATCCATACAGATAAGGCTGAAGCTTCTGCAGTGCCCACAATATGGCTAGACATTCCTTTTCTACAGCTGCATAGCATTTCTCCCTGGGTTGGAACTTACAACTGAGATAAACCACTAGGTGATCTTCCCCCTCTGAAGAAATCTGGCTAAGTACAGCCCCCACTCTATGGTTTGAAGCATCCACCTGCACAACAAATTCTTTGCTGCAATCTGGACTGGCTAACACAGGGGCTCCTCCCAAAGCTTCCTTAAGCCGCTGGGATGTCTGCTCACATGCTGGGGTCCACACTACCTTATCTTGTCTGTTCTTCCTCATCAGGTCTGTGAGGGGAGCAGCTATGGTACTATAACTGGGGGCAAACTTTCTGTAGTACCCTGCTGTCCCTAAAAATGCCCTCACCGGTGTTTTAGTAACAGGTGCAGGTAATGCCTGAATGGCTTCCACTTTGGCAGGTTCTGGCCTTATCTTATCGCTCCCTACTCTATGTCCTAGGTAGGAGACCTCTGCCATACAAACCTGACATTTGCATGGCTTAATGGTCAACCCTGCCCTTCGTAGTCTGCCCAGCACCTCCCTGACATGCTGAAGGTGCTCTGGCCAGGAATGGCTGTAGATGGCAATATCATCTAAGTAAGCAAGGGAAAACGCTCCTGCTCCTGCTAGGTTATGATCTACCAGCCTCTGGAAAGTTGCTGGGGCATTCTTCATCCCAAAAGGCACCTTTGTGAACTCATACAAGCCAAAAGGAGTCATAAAGGCTGGCATCTCTCTAGCACTGGGAGTTAAGGGCACCTGCCAGTAACCCTTGGTAAGATCAATGGTTGTAAGATACTTAGCCCCACCCAGCTGCTCTAGGGCCTCATCTGTCCTAGGCATGGGGTAAGCATCTGTCTCAGTGTGACTATTTAATTTCCTGTAGTCCACACAGAACCTGGTGCTGCCATCCTTCTTTGGCAACAGCACCACTGGGGAGGCCCAGTGACTGTTGGACTCTTGAATCACCCCTAGTTCCAGCATCTCCTTTATCTCTTCCCTCAGAGTCTGTCTGACTCTTTCAGGCACTTATAAGGGGCCTGCCTAATAGGCCTTTGGGGTCTTGTATCCACCTGGTGCTGCACTCCCAGTGAACATGTCCCCAAATTCCTGCAACACTGCTCAGATTTCTCGAACCTGGGTAGGAGATAGCTGCTGGGACATTGCTACCCCTTCCACTGAGGTGTCAGCCCGAGCCTTACTGAGGAGATCAGTTTCCAGATCTCCCTCAGACTCCTCCTGCAATCCACTACAAATGCTCAGCACAAGGCCATCACTATCATGATAAGGTTTCATCATGTTAACATGGTACAATTTTCTGCCCCTGCCATCTGCCTAGCAGTTACACCACGTAGTTAATATCACTTACTTTTCTTACCACCTTGAAGAGTCCCTCCCAAGCTGCTTGCAGTTTGTTGTGTCTGACAGGAATGAGAACCATTACCTGCTGCCCCACAGCATACTCTCTAGCTCGAGCATTCCTATCATACCACATCTTTTTCTGTTGTTGGGCTTCTGCCAGGTTCTCCTGGGCCAAGCCCATGAGTTCCCTGAGCATTGTCCTGAGGTTTAGGATGTATGTCACAACAGACTCCTTCTGAGACTCACACTCACCTTCCCACTCATCTCAAATTAAATCTATAGGTCCCCTCACCCTATGCCCATACAGCAACCCAAAGGGTAAAAAACCTGTGGATTCCTGGGAACTTCTCTGTAAGCAAACAACAGATGGGGCAAATATTTATTCCACTCCCTTTTAAACTGATCTGCAAATTCCCGTAGCATGGACTTCATTGTAGAGTTTAACCTCTCAACAAGACCGTTAGTCTGGAGATAGTAGAGGGTGGTCTTCATGTGCTTCATCCCACAGGACTTCCACAGACAAGCCGGCATGTCTGACATGAAATCGGCACCTCTGTCAGTCAGTATTTCTTTTGGGAAATGTACCCTGATGAAAATCACTAACAAAGCATTTGCCACCTTCTCTGCCTCAATGGAGGACAAAGCCAATGCCTCAAGGTATCGTGTAGCATAATCCACTACCACTAGGATATACTATTTCCCCTGTGGAACTTGGGGTACTCAGAGGACCCACAATATCCATAGCTACCCTCAGAAATAGCTCCTCTATCACAGGCAAATGCATCAAAGGAGCTCTCACCTTGTCTCCTGCCTTGCCTACCTTTTGGCACTGCTCACATCTCTGGAAATTCCAGGCCAATAGAAGTTCTGCATAATATGCCTCTTTGTATGTTTTATGCCCATATGACCTGCAAAGGGAATATCATGGGCTATGGCTAGAAGTGCCAGACAGTAGGCTCTAGGCACTACCAACTGCTGTACTCTCTCACCTTCTAGCCCTCCCTCAGGGGTCCACTCTCTGTATAGTAACCTTTGTCCCAGTATACAGATTCCCCCTTTCCTTGAGAATCAGGTGCCTCCCTAGCTACCTGCCTCAGGCCTTGCAATGTAGGGTTTGACAGCTGAGCCTGTCTCAACTCTCTCCTTGTAACCCTTCCCAGCTCCCCTTCCATAGGAAGTCTGGCATCCTCTGACTGTGGTGCCTCACTGTCAGCCTGGGTACTACTACTCACCTCTACCTTTGCAGTCACTCTGTCCAAGGAAACATCAGTATCCACAAGCAGCTGTGGCTCACACTCAGTCTCACTGCTACAGAGTAGCTCCCTCCCTGAAGTAATCACCTCAGCAGTCCTGGCTGCAAGTATGCAGTCTGTCTCAGTCTCCACCAGGCTACCAGACCCACATGCTTGTCTTCTAGTCTGACTGCATGTAACTGCATAAGCACATGGTACTGCCTCATCCAAATCCTTCCCTATCAGGACATCTGCAGGATGGTAGTTTAGTACCCCCGTTGTCTCAAGACAACCTACTATTGGCATTTTGTCTTTTCCACTTACTGGCTCCCTCAGCTTTGGTTCCCCACCTTGCCTCCGTGGACACCTATATGCCACATGGCCCCACTGGTTGCATTCAAAACATTTAACCCTAGCTCCTGGATGTGTACCTGGATTAGTGGCTTCCCCTTCTACTGGTAGATTATGTTGGGGCAGTCTGTGCTGCCCACCATGGGTTACTTTAAACTTATGAGCAGTACTGGAGGTCCCCTTCCTGTGCAGAGCTGCCCTGCTTGCCAGGTATAGGTCTCCCTTCTACCCCAACTCATCTGAAGTAGCACATTGTCTATCAGCTAATCAGATCCTCATGTCCTCAGGCAAAGTGCTAAGGGCTTGCTCCCTCAACAAAAGGTCTTCCAGCCCTTCAAAAGTGGTGACCTGACATCCACTCACCCACCTATGGAAATAAGTGCTCAATTCAGCAACATATTCACACACACTTTCATCTGCCTTGCGTCTATGCTCACAAAACTTTTCCCTATACATTTCAGGTGTTAGCTTAAACAGTTCTAAAAAACATTTCTTTACAGCAGTATAGTCAAAACATGCAATGCCAGACATTTTGGACAGAACAGTTACAGCTTCACCATGGAGTAAAGGGGTCAGGAAATGTACCCAGAGCCCTTTGTCAACTTCATACTGTTTACATACCCTCTCAAACATATGAATGAAACTATCAAAATTATCCACCTCTTTAAACTGCGGAAGAAATTTACTGACCTTTTGTGCTTCTGGGGTCCAGTTACTCCCTTCCACATTACCTCCATGACTCTGGTGAAGAGTCAGCATCTCCTTCTCATGCTGCCTCTGCCACTGTTGTTCCTCAGCTTGCAGACATAACCGTTTATCATTCTCCTCAGCCTGCAAACATTGCAGTTTCTCATTTGCTTCTAATTCTACACGCCTGGTCTCCAACTCAAGTCTCTTTAGTGCCTGCTGGATTTTTAAGTCCACTGCAGAAAGGTTGAGATGTCCATTCTCCGAGGGTATTATATCTCCACTGCCAGTCTGATTGTCCTCCTGGTTGCTGTTTTCTAATGCAGCTGTAACCAAGGCTGCAATCAGGTCTGCCTTAGTCAGGTTTCCATGCACCAGCCCCCTAGCCTGGCACATCTCTGCCAGCTGGCTCCTTGTCAGCTTTCCCTAATCCTCTGCTGGCATGCTGCCTGCTCACCCTGACTAACTAAGCTAACAAAAGAAATAAAACAATTGTGATCTGAACTCTGAGTATTCACTGCATGGCTGTTTTAGAGTACAAAACACCTTCAAAGCTCACTGTACACAAGCTACAGGATTCACTCTACCCACACCACTACAAGCCAATTAGCATTTGCCAACTAATTAATATGTGATGTGGATATCCCACCTCTGCAAACAATTAATATGTGAGGATATCCCAACCACTGCCACCAATTAATATGTGAGGATATCCCAACCACTGCCATCAATTAATATGTGATGCCCATGCCCTGGCCCAGCAATCAGGGAGCCTCAATCCTCACCACTAATACCAGAGAGGGCATCTCATATATGAGGAAAGGATAACAAATACACACAGTAAAGTGCAATTTCTCTTAAGAGCACACAGAGATCACAGTCAGTCCAGGACTGGTCACTCCCTTGCTGCCCAGGTCCCCAATAAGACTCCCCACTGGCACAGCTATAGGGTCCAGATCTCAGCCTAGCTGGGCAAGCTAAAATCTCCATCACCCTCTCTGTCCAACCAGTGCTTTGTGTCCCTGCCCAAGTAGCTGATGCAAACACTTTGATAAGAGGTTATACAACCACACAGACACTTCTGGGGAAGGCTGGCACAGGTTCTCCAGCTGTGCCCCTTTTTCCCAGACTATACAGTAGTACCGACTGCCACCACCCAGCTAATATTTATCAGCTACTCAAAAGCCCTTAAAAGGGTGCCCAATTATTATTGTGCAATATTATTATCCAATTGGTAGTATAGCCCATGGATAAAGCTATTAGAGTGGCTTTGTACAATTTTACCTAAGACATGCAAGTACTCTTAAGAGCTTAAATTATCTCTACACAAACCAGCCACAGTTAAAAGGTTTTAAAATATTTAATAATAAATAATTAAAACCACAAGACAATACTTTATACTACATACACAGGCTGTGCTAATCAAGAGTTCAGAGATCACACAGAAATACTTAAAATAAATCAGTAGTACAGTTCTGACATCACAGAAAAACACTTAGTCTAAACTTTCTAATTTCTAGCTTTCTAAAAGAAAATACAAGTCTAAGATAACTTACATAAGACAACAGGCAGAGTGCTGATGAGTTGGATATCAAGACAAAAATGATTAATAATGTCTGGTTCTCACTGTTTAAATTGAAACTGCAGTTTTGATAAAACATTACATCATTTCACACATTCATAATGTTCCCAGGCTGACAGAAACTGCATTTACATTATTTTACACTTAGGGCAGTAAAGGACATTCCACATGTAAATTCTTGTCAGTAACTTTATTCTTAAAAGAATAGACAGGAAGCCTTCATCTAGCCAGGTCAGAGCCAAATTGTAAAACATCAAAGGCAGTGATGAAATAATTTTAATTTCAAAGGACCAACAAGAAATGCTTGACTTAGCTTTCTTTACAGCAGATGGCAATGTTGCCACATTGTTTTAAGTTCAACCTTTCACAGCATATTCCTTCATTTAAGATGCAAGCCTGCATTTCAGCATTTCACGGTATTTACAAATAATAGAATTGTGTACCAAATTCTATTTGACTAGGCTGTCAGCCTTCACCCATCTCTACCAGTCTTCACAATAACATACAATTATTTACAGAATTCCAGCTAGCTGGGCTGGTAGTATCTCCTTTTGTGACACCCCCTTTCCAAATCCCATACCACTGTTTTGGTTGGTATTTGAGCATGGCCTTTGGTCCTTTTTCAATACCATGATGTGGTGGGGGTGGCCATTGTGATTTACATGAGTGATAACCAAAAATAAGGCACTGGAAGGTTCATCAGAATAAAATCCACTGCTTTATTTATCGCACACAATATTAAAAAACGTAAAGCACATCCAGAATGCATTAACTGTATCACCGCATTTTTGTCACAAAAAACTTCTTCAGATGAGCATACCCACTTCTGAATCCCCTTTATATATAGAAACATCCCCAATTAATCAATTAACAAACTGTTATACTTTTAAAAACACAGTGCAAAAAAAACTATGTACACAAACAATGAAACACAATAAGTACAGAAGTGCATAGGAAATAATTTGTTGGTCAAGCAGGAATCTTGCAAAAAACATACATTATTTGCAATTTGTAACAACTTGTAAGCAAAACATAAATATTTAAAAATATAAAACCCTTGTAAAACCACATTTAAAACACTGTTGTGTAGGTCATACAAAATGTTAAACCTTACCATCTGCTGGACAGTCACATAATTTAAAGTTTAGCTGACCTAAGCTTTAAGACTGGCTTCAATGAAACCATCTCATTCAAACCAGGATACCTAGTAGCTTCAAGAACTAGTTGCCAGTACAGTTCCCTGTATTCTAGGCATGTTTCCCAAGGGCCATCCCTAGGATCAATGGGCAATATTTCTATTACATAAAAATAAAACTCAGCTCCTGCACAAGTTTGTTTGACACCAAAAGGAACACTTTCCCTCAGTGATTCCTTTAGTAATTTGACCATGTATGCACAAGTACTAAAATACAACAAAACAAACATTTCTTGACATCAATAATCATACCTTCTTTGAAGAAGTATGGTAGTAAATATTCATTTTCCCTTCCAGTCAGCTAATTAATTTGCAGCCTAACTCACTTATTCCCAAGGGAAAGTGGTGCTTACCGGAGTATGTTCAGGGACCTTTATGTGTTTTGCATTTAAATGAATGCTTTTATATTTATCTCTGTAAATCATAGTAATACACAAACATTTAATACCCCTTATCCTGGTAATAGCTCTCACCCTAATGCTTATGCTTTAAGCATGTTACACTTCTGCCTTAGAAAGGCATGTTTACCAAAACACCTATGTATTCCTAGTCAGTCTGAATTATCTTATTTGCATAAGGACATAGCACTGTTTTTCATGGATTATCACTATGAACGTATGAAGGGCAGGATTATGAATATCACCCTTGGTTTAAATAATCAAAATTTTCTTCACCAGTTCTAGCATAGACATCCTTTTATTGTTGCATATCTGATGGGATAAGTGGATATGTCTTGGTGTTTTTTTTTTTTTTTTTTGTGAAAGAACACCTAAAAGCCAGAATAAAAGGCAACACCTCAGGACTAGAAATTGCTCACACAATAACTAGTATCATTGGTATTGAAGATAATATTAATGGACACTACTGTACAGATGTCAATGTCATCTGCAGAACATGGGAAATTTAACTACCATTACCTGGTATAATGTTGGCTCTATGTGATTTGGTCATATTGACTGATGTTGATGTGAAACACCAACCCCATATAAAAATGGGAAAAAAGAGATTGATGGTGACAGTGGCACAGAATGGGAAATTACTCAATGTCAAATAAATGTAACAAAAGATTAACTGACTATATATGAAGAAAAACAGTTTAGAGCGAACAGTGCTAGGGATGGCAATATCTTAGATATCATATCTGCAATGATTTTTGAATTTTCAGACCGTGAGATTAGCCTCAGTGACCCAAATAAATCTGATCAAAATATTAACAGAAAAAAAATATGATATTATTAACTCCTGCATTCATGGACATGTACCATTAAGACACAAATATAGAGATAAATATGTTTTGGAGGTGTGAGGGGCTTGACCTCCCTGCAAAAAGTTTTAAGAAGAAGAGCAATTTTCAAGATTCAGTCTTCGCTGGGTTTATGGTCTTTTTTTTTTTTTTTTTGGCTTTTCAGTACTCGACATTTTGAGGGCCGACATTTCAATAGGAAGCCATGAATGTACCATGTTATAAATAAACAATGAAGTGATAGTTAAGCCATAGGAGATAGCAAATTTCCTTACAGAAAACTGTTATGCAAGCTATAGTATAAGGAAAGATATACAACCGAGTGCTGAGCAGACAAGAACAGATATCTTCCACAGAATTAACTCATTCAAGTCTTTAATATCTTTTTTTGTATTCTTCCAGTTAACACACATAGATCCTTATGGTGTTCAGACATTTTTTGTGTCTGTCATCCTTAATTAAGTGAGTCACAAATTAATAATAGGCAGTATTAGAAAGAGCAAAGTGTGATTAATAAAATAATACTAAGATTGTTAAAGTGTGATTAATAAAATAATACTAAGATTGTTAATCTCAGGTATCCTGCCATGGAGAAATAAATGCTTCATTTTCTCTCATTATTCATATTTTCATATTTGCTGTCATATTTTCATAACTGAGAGACCTACATAGAGGGACTTAGTATGAAATACACTGTTGGGAGAAAGAAAAGTACATTATTAATGTGCAATTACAGTACACTATACTGGGAGTGTTGGTAGTTACGTGCTAATAATTATGAAAATATGAAATATTTCCATATGTAATTAGTATTTCTAAAATTGGGTGACATACAAACTATTGCATGCCATCAGGTAAAACCTTAGATGATGTTGAAGAAAACTGTCAAAGTTATTTGTACTCTAAGTTACATATCTTGAGAGATACTCAGGGTTATTTATATTGTTAATTATACATTTATTCGTATTTCTGTAAATATTTTAGTAAGTGTGCACATATAAAGGAACATTTTTGATGTCATATGAAAGCTTATATCCAGCTAACAAAAATAAGATGATGAAGTACATGTAGTTTATACAGTTTCCAAGATACAACAACTTGTTTGTGAAGCATTAGAAACAAGCATCTGTCTGATTTTGTATTCATAATATATTATAGCATCATACCTCTCAACCTCTTAGAGCAAGAAATCTGGCCAAAGCCATATATAAAAGTGGGACAAAGCCCAAAACTAGGGACAATTTGTAAATATTGCTCTTACAAACTTAGAAAGGTGATAGAATGACAGGTTTTGCATTAGCATGAATTTTCAAAAGGGTATGAAATCTAAAACTCAAATGGCTGTCAATATTTTCTAACTTCAGTCTTTAATGATTTGCCATTAATTTGCCAGAAAACAACAATTTTATGAAAAACGGATGAAAAATATGAGGAAAAACTCTGGACATTCTGCAAAAATCTGTACAGTTGAGAGGTATGTATAGCATTGATGTAAAGATTTTGACTTTACTGTCTGCTGTCAATTCAACGAAGACTTTTTACTGATAATGTTGCTGCTTTTTCCATTTTAATAGCTTTCATTGTTCACAAAATATTTGAATTTTTTGTGTTATGTTTTATAAGTTGATTTCCCAGAAAATGCTTCAGAATGTAAGAATATGTATAGACTGGCAGAGGTATGACATTCCACATCACATAGGTGTTAATGATAATAAAATATGCTGCCAATTGTAAACTGGTAACATGATTCGATAAAAGATGTCACAGTTCTCCAAGAAGGTCTACAATAAGTGTACACCTAGTACAGCAATAATGACTTCACCTCTAAAATCAGTTAATGTGGCATCATTGCTGATGGAAAAGGACATAATTTATGATTGCAAAATAAATTGCCACATCATAAAGATTAATGCCATCATTAAACATCTGGGGGATAGTAACAGACAAACATTTAAACTCGTGAGTGTTTATCTGCAACAGTCAGAAAAAATGTGTTATTGAACCCATCTGAATCTGAAAGATATTTCTACTGTCAGATGGAAAATCATTGTACCACTTTATACTTCATTAATATAAGCCATTGTTGAATATAGTATGCATGCTGTATACTTTGAATAAGGCACTTCAAAGAATATGAAAAGATATGATGGTCCCTTACTAAAAAAGTCAAGAATAAATTGTTTATCAGTTTGTTTACCATCCGTTGGAAGCCCATCAGGAAAAGAATGGTTGGAGTGTTTTCTCAAGTGTCTGCAACCAATTCTGTATGTCTGCCCAATGGTAAGTGTTCCACAAAGCACTGCATAATACATTCAAAGAGTAAGACAGATGTGTGACTTAAAGGTCAGCATGAAGCAACATTGAATCAAATTAGCCTGCCTTCCACATAAATTACTACTGGTTTACTGTTGAACTGTGCTGCTCCCACATTACTGTGCCAGTGCACCAGAGGGTAACATTCTAACAAATTGCATTACTCCCTAACCAATATAATGGAACCAAAAATAACAACTAAAAGAACATCAATACTTATTATCATGACAAATGTAAGTACAAAAATGGAAATTGATAAAATACATTTTAATGGTATAATGTAAGTAACTTAATTATGTCACTTGAATAAAGAGCATTTTAACAGTTTTCCATTTTTATTTATTTTTATTCATAATAAGTCACTCATCATTCTTGTCAGTAAAAGAAAATTTCTCTCTTCCCTGCCTGAAAAAGAATATAGTAGAGGTCCCAACTTGGAAAGTCTTTTGGAACAAAAACAACTTAATAAGTCCAATAACAGAGCTAGTGTTTTTTTCCTTGTAGGGGTTGTAACATGTGTCAACATGTAACAAGAAGTAGTTATTTCGAGATAACCAATAAGAAATATTATATTAAGCACAAACTTGATTGTAATTCTAAAAGCATAGTTTATTTAGCTAAGTGCAAAACTTGTAATGTTTTTTATGTAGGAAAAACTGATCGTAGACTACGAGATAGGGTCTACGAGCACATGTATGCCATTTCTAAAAACAAAAGTGATAAAGCGCTAGCTAAACATATTAATGCAAAACCTGATCACCGCTTCCAGTTTCTAGCTATAGACCAGGTAGTATGGGACATTAGAGGGGGTCCAGTTTCCATTCAACTAGAATGTCGGGAACTGGAATGGCAACTTCTTTTGAACGCATTCTGTGTCCCGGGTCTTAATGACAACTGTAACATTACTTGTTTGCTGAAACTGAAGAGTGTTTTAAGATAACTATTTTCAACAACTTTTTTTGATTTACCATTTAGTTTTGTATCACATTCAACCAACAACATTGTTTGCTCTTTTAATTTCAGTCTTTGTGATATTTTACTAATTTTATTATGGATTAGTACATGAACTGTTAAATGCACGATTTACAAACTTGTACGTTTATGCATTTGCCACACTTGATTGTACAGAATGACTTTCACAAGTCAATTGGTTTATGTGTTTAGGTGCTCGCAGACCACTGGTACCTTTACCTTTAACTTTGTGAGAGCTACGGATTAGTTAACAGTTTTAATTGGCCTCTGGGCAGAATTTCTAAATATTTTAAAGTTTTCAGTGACACTTTGTTATATACTCTTTCTGAAGAAGTTTCCCATTTTGGTGAGACGAAAACATGTTTTGTTCTAATAAACTTGTTATACGTTAAAATATATTTATCTCTACCCATTGTGCGTGGTCTTTATCTACCTTTTGACTGCCTGCCTCCTTCTGTCTATTTATGTGCATTTTTAAAGTTTTCTTTTTTCCTGTTTTTGCTGAAAAAGAATTCAGCATATTACCATCTCACTGAATACCCGAGTAATACAACTGACTGTCATCAACAATATTAAGACTCCATGACCCATTTTATGCCATTGCACTGTTTGCAATTTCAGTAGTTAGCAACAAGGGAAGGAAGCTGACTGATTTCTCATTTCCATATCAGCATTTACAGCTAAAGCTTTGGTATGAACTATATGTTCAGGACTCTCCCTCGACAGATCACAACTACTGTTACATAATTATTGCACTTTGCCACCAATCAATTTAAGCCATTAAAAAACCTAATAGCCATAAAAGTAAATGTAATACTGTCTATAAAACACTTTTCAGTATCCCTGCTCTAAAAAACCGAACACTGTCATGTAGACTGTGTCCTTTAACGCTAGTCATAACTACACAAAAACAGCAAATTACAACAGTTGGCATCTACCTTATGAAGACATAGACTGCTTAGGTATACACACCATGAGCTGATAGCATGACTGGGTCATCTTAAGAGTGTACAGTGATTGTGACATTGATGTGCTAGATCAGTCTGTCTGAAGCAGTATATTACTGTAAAACACAAAGGGAGTGCAGCTGAAAAGGGAATTATTGACTCCTAGTGGAAAACACCTGTCTGTGAAAATGTAAAATAGTTTTGGCCAACATACAGTTACTGTTGGCAGGATAGGACTGAAAGGAACTGGGCTAAGAGTGAAGTGGATGAGTTACTCAGAAGCCAGTGTTCACGACTGTCTTCTACATTTGTCTGGTGTTCACAAATGTCTTTTCCCTTTGTACAGTGTGAAGCTTATTTGGGTGTGCCTGGTGCTTTTTCATAGCCCAAGGCATCAGTGATCATTTACCAAGCACCCTAAAGGCTAAGCACCTCATAACTCTACTGTTCTGAGCTGTATAGTTTGTAGACCCTGACTGATATCTCCACAGTTCTTTGAATTAGCATAAGGAGAGCATTTCATATAAAAGTATGCCAAAAAATAAGAACATTGAAAATGTGAACTGATTTTTATTGGCATTACATTGCTGTCCATCTTTAAGAAATATCTATTTTATTCTTCCAAAGCAAAGATGAGCCATGGCAACAATCTCCAGCAAATAAGTTTGGTTGCAAGTATAAGGTCTGTCATTCCAAAACCCTGAAAAGGATAAAGCAGACATGGCAAATGGAAGAAAGGATGGCAGTAGCTAGGGATGTCCAGGAATAAAGTACTGATTCCTACAATTTGTTTCTAGAAAATTCATCAAAATACAGACTGCGGTGGTGGTGCTGCGGTAGCGTTGTCACCTCACAGTAAGACGTTGTCCTGTTTGATTCTCAGCTAGAGCGTCTTCTGTGTGGAGACATGCATGAATGGGCGTACCTTCGTTGAAGGTTGTGCGTCAGGGCCGGCAACTTGGCACGAAAAAATCTACTGCCAATCATTAGCAGACCAGAGTTCTGCTGTGGCGACCCCTCACCAGGAAAAGCCGAAAGACACAACAACATAAAGCAACATAGTATTCTTTAATGTTTAAGCAATTTGGTTATATCTAATGATAAGTGTAAGCTAAGTTAATCAATCTAGCACAACTATAAGCTTGCATGGAATATTATGTGATTTAGTAATGCAAAGAAAATGGTTTGTAAATTATATATCTAGAAGATTTTGTAAAAATAATTTTATCTTTTGATAAAATAATGAAATTATTTAGTATGCAGTCACAGCAAATGAAAGAATATGAGTAGGATAAACATAATTAAATACTATGGATGATAGTTATGCAAGGCAGGTGGATTTTATAATTACCACAGTAAATGGTGGTCAGAAGAGATTATGTTATGAACACAGGTACTCATATCAATGATGAATGTGTCAGACTTATGAATACAGGTTCTCAAGTCACTGATGAATGTGTCAGACATATGAACACAGGTGCTCAAGTCAATGATTAATGTGTCAGACTTAAGTGGAATGTTATCTTTAATAATATGTGATAGTGACGCTGGATTTGCCAGAGTAAACTATGCCACATTTCTTAGCATTGAGGTTAAGCCCATGACTAACAGACCAAGCATTTGTTTGGTTTACACCCTGATGGGCAATCTTTGTATTAAGACTGGATTGGATAACAACCCCTAGTTTGCAATAAATAGCAAAAGTAGATAACCACATTCCTTTGATGTCAGAGTTCATGTCAGAAAAGTATACAACAAAGAGGAGGAGGTCCAGGAGAGATGTTTAATGGATATCATTGGTGATACTTTTCTGCCTAGAGCAAATATTCCTGGCATTTATGGTATGGGTTCTACATGATAAACAGTCACATATCCAGAGAATTGTATCTGAGTTAATGCTGATATCCAGGTAGGCAGTGTGGATTGCATGGCCCTTATTCATGGCCTCATTAAACCTTTTGAAAAAAACTCAACCAGTTTGAATAGGCTGCCTTTTGCAAAGCTGACCGATATTTATCCAGGGGAATATAAGGTCACATGTATCATTGTTTTTTTTTTTAGTTAATTTATAATATATTACATAGTCTTACAAATAATACTAGTGAGACTAATTTCTAGGGCTGGTAGAGAGACCATTACTATGCAAATGGGCCATAATACTCTACTGGAAGGTAACCAATGGAGAGACTCAGGTTCAAGACTTTGATGGAGGGGTTTTCCTTTGTAGTACTTTACACTTTTCTGAAGATACACAGGGATAGTGTCAAGATCTGTGGTATTGTTAATTTTGAAAAGTTCCAAAAGGACTTGGTCCCAGGTGTTTTAAAGAGGGAGGAGTGAAGAGGAATGGAAGCATATGAGGTGATGAGTGGAAGACGGAAGAGTATTTGTCTACAAGTATATTGGCAATGTCCTTGAGTTTAGAGAAGACTGGATGATGAAAGATAAGTTCAGTACAGAATTGCTGGTTACCTCTAAACTTCATAATAAAACATATGAGGGCATTTTGGTTTACGTTTGAATTATTTGCAATCCTAAGTTCATAGTCATCCTTATTTTTCATAATTGTAACCTTGAAAGAATTACTTACCAGTTTTAAATCTCTTTTATAATAATGAAGTGGGTATTTTTGAGATAAATATGAACTTTTTTTCTTATTCAATTTTTTTGATGCAGTGCTTTCACCATAGGCTGCAAAACAGGTTAAGGTCACAGCAAATGATCAGATTTTTACTAGGGAAGAACAACAGCTAGGATGGTACAACTGGGCAAAAATGTCTGAAGATAGGATTAAGAGGATAACTAACTTTGGTCAAGTGGATTGATATTACTTAAGTACAGAAATCTATAGGAATCTTTCTTATTGGTAGTGTATGTCTGTTAGTTAATTGATATCATTCATAAGAAAAGCATTTAGATTTATTGTAAACTATTCTAAATAGTTAAGGTATTCTACATGCTCTGATGGTGTGAAAGATGAGGTTCTATAATTGGCTATAGTGTGATAATTAATTAAATTCAGTATAACTAGAGTTATATCATGCATATTCTGATGAGAAACAGTGGGTTATAAATAAATACAGATACATCTTTACATTTGCCATTGGATCTGAATGCATGGTAGTTACTGCACTATAGAATAGAAAATGTGCTACTGTTACTCAGGAATCATTTATTTACACAAGCGTTGATGTATTCAAGGGTAAGAAAGTTCTCAGTTTCAGAGAGTTTGCTGTTTACATATCTGGAATTCAGCAGTGCTCCTTTGTTATCATTCAAACTGCCATTTGTATTCTGGGGTTGTCCATCAGATAAAATCTATTTAAAAAAAGTAATATGGGGTAGCTACCAAAATTTCTAGTTAGTCTACAAAACTCAATGAATGATTGTCTGAATTGCTGTTTTTTGCCTGACAATTGCTCATCTCTGTCTTCATTTGATTTTGAATTGAAGTTTTTTTTTTCATTTAAGGTTTGGTTACTTCTATTTTTTATCTTTTATATTGCATTTTGTTTTGTTTTAAGTTTTTCTTCTTTTGGAGTTTTAAGAGGTCTTGGCTAGGGCCAGTTAGAAAAGAATTATTTTGCAGACAGTAAATAAGAGCCATCTAATTAGTAGGAGGAGCTGAGAAATAGCATTCCTCATTTAACTAGAAATATTTGGAGGCATCTTTAGCTGTAGTGCTTGTTTGACTTGTTGTTCTCTGTCTGACTATTGCTCATTTCAGTCTGTATTGGATTTTTAATTGAAGTTTTTCATTTAAGGTTTGGTTACGTCAATTTTTTATCTTTTATATTGCACTCTGTTTTGTTTTAAGTGTTTGTTCTTTTGAGAGTTTAAGAGGTCTTGGATAGGGTCAGTTAGAATCTTTAGAAAATAATTATTTTACAGACAGTGAATAACATCCATCTAATTAGTGGGAGGAGTCAAGATAGCATTCTTTATTTAAGTAGAAATATGTAGTGCTTGTCTGACCTGCAGTTCTCTGCCTGACTATTGCTCATCTCTGTCTGCATTTAATTTTTTCTGCCAATCCTCTGTACTGCTGTTGTACTCTTAAATTTGGTGGATTTTGAGTTGTCCGCTCCAACTATAAGTCTGATTTTGGACACTACCACCAGTCCCATCTCATCAGGTCATTCTATTGAGTACTGAGCGATCAACTGGGAAGGCCCACCCTCATCAGGTCATTCTATTGAGTACTGAAAGATCAGCTGGGAAGGCCCACCCGCTTAGTCTCTTAAACTTGAATTATCTTCTGTTTTCTCCCTTCCCACTTACTAAAAATATATACATTATTTGGCTGCATTTAATATATCTTTGCTTCTTCCTACTTCAGATCTTTATTTTGATTTTTGCTGCATGTCCTTAAAGTGTTTATTTGCATTTAATCTCCTGCATTTATTACTGTTTGTTAATAACCTGATTAAATTGTAACTGCTATTCTAAGCCTCTTCAGTTTGATTTAAACACTTGAGATTCCAACTAGTTTGTGGTCTACACTCTTGTGGCAGGAGAGGTAGCTTACACCCTTCTAAGTTGGGGACTGCTGGTTGAAGGCTTATTGTGCCTGTTATTCTAAAAGTGTTTAAGTTCTGGTTTAAGTGTGCGGGCATCAGACCAGCAATTTTACATTAAGAAGGACTGTGGTCTACACTCTTGTGGGAGGAGGGGGTAGTCTCTGCCCCTCTGATTTGGGAATTCCTGGTCAGGGCTTATTGTGGCTGTTATTCTAAGTGTATTTGTTCTGACTGAAACACTTGGGCTCCAAGTAAGTTATTTTACATTAGGAAGGTATGCGATCTATACTCTTTTGGCAGGAGAGGTAGCTTACACCCTTCTAAGTGGGGGATTGCTGGTTGAAGGCTTATTGTGTCTGTTATTCTGTAAGTGTCTTACTTTTGGTTTAAGCACCTGGGCTCCAGTCCAGTTATTTTACATAAAGAAAGTTTGTGGTCTGCATTCTTGTGGGAGGAGAGAATAACCTCCTCATTCTGATCTGGTAATTGCTGGTGAAGGCTTGTTGTGCCTGTTATTCTAAGTGTCTTAGTTCTGGTTTAGGTGCTTGGGCTCCAAACCAGTTATTTTACATTATGAAGTTTTGTGGTCTACACATTTGTGGGAGGAGAGGGTAGCCTTCACTTTTCTGAGCTGGCAATTGCTGGTGAAGACATCATGTCAGTATCCTAAGCGTCTTTCTTTTGGTTTAAGCACTTGGGTTACAAACCACTTATTTTACATTAAGGAGAGGGTAGCCTTCACTCTTCTGAGCTGAGAATTGCTGGTGAGGGCTTATTGTGCCTGTTATTTTAAGTGTCTTTGTTCTGGTCTGTGGTCTGCACTCTTGTGGCATTACTGTCTATACAGATTTTGAGCATCTAATTTGGTCATACCTGCGCATTGCTCATCAAGTTTCTTGTCTTATTGACTTGCTTAATATTAAAGTTTTCCTCACTCTTTCCTAGTAGATCAGTGTACATAGATATGCACTTCATGACTCTCTCTTTTACCAGTCTGATTGAGATGGGTATTCTGAGGCATTGTAGCAACTGCCTCATGCACATTCACAACCCACTTATTTTTAATAAAACTGATAGTACACTTTAATGCTGGAGGCAAAACTTTCTCATACAACAAAATCTAATCATATAGAGATTGTCAGTGACACTTGCACCATACCGACTGCACAGGGTAAAGATCCTACACATAAAAATACTTATGCTGAGGCATTTATAGGTAACCTTCCTAAAATACTAAGACCTCTTGCACGGCACAATCAAAGGAGGGGTCCTCAGCCATTACATAAATACTCTATTAAAACACAACCCACAGTTACACATAGTAACACTGCATCCAATACCTCACCTGCTAAGCCCTTAAGGCAAACCAGCTCACAGCCAAATTTCCTGGTGATTCTGTAGTAAAGCACATTGATGTCCTCCACACCAGACTAAGTAAGGACAGAGTCACCGTTAGCTGTCTTTTAGGGCTAGGATCCATCAAGTCATACAGGCACTCAAGTCATTGAACCACAGGTAGCATCATGACCCTATCATAATCCATGTGGTTGTTAATGACCTGAGCTGTACTTTCCTTGACTATATGAAGAGAGACATGATTGAGCTCTCTGATTATGTGTATCAGGCAGGTATGAGCCTAGCACTAGGCAGTACACTACCTTCTCCAAGTTTTATGTCATGTTACTAACAGAAAATGATTGACTTTAACAATTGGCTTAGCTTCTGGTGTCAGTCTAGGGGGTACAATATTTGACTGCCTGAGAGGACATGGTTGACAGACCACATTGGTTTGTCATGGATGGTATGCACTTATCCTCTCTAGGCTTTTGGATATTGGCAAAGACCTTTTCCACCTCCATAGTGCATTTTCTAGGCAATGCCAAATTAATTGAACCTAAGAAGGAATATCTGACGGTGGTACTGCTCAATGTTAGAAGTCTTAACAAGAAACTCAACTCCCTGCAAGCCTTCATCTCCCTGGAGAATGTAGACATCTGGGTAGTAATGTAGACATGGTTTAAAGTCACTAGGAGTAGCCCGGCAATACAAGGTTATAATGCCTTTCACACCTTTAGACCAGCTAATACACAGAAGGGAACTAAAGGTGAAGGAGTGTCAGTCTATATTAAGATTAATCTCATATCCAGACTAGTTAAAGTGTACCTACTGGAACTTACATGTTTGCAACTCACCATAAACAGGGTGTTGTACCATATCCTTGCAACATATATGTCCCACTCCATGTCCCAGGAAAACATACTACCTATCTTAATGTACTAGAGTCTCTCATCATTCAACACAATACAATATTCATGGGGATCTCAACTACCCCTCTACAGACTGGGAATCCTACACCACTTCTAATGCACAAGCCCAGAGATTCCTAAACTTTGTTAACACCAACATCCTGGAACAATTAGTCCATTCTTCTACCAGGGGTACAAACATCCTTGACCTTGTACTCATGAACATGGGGGTGTGTTTCTCACACAATGTAATATTTTTGCCCATCAGACCTGACCATAAAGTAGTATTACTTGGAATAAAAAATGAAATCCAGGGATGCAGCGAAACCAAACACCTTTAGGAGCTATTTCAAAGCTAACCTCTTTCTCTAATAAGCAACATCTTGGCTAAATTCCAAGCACCCCCAAACCCAGTAAACACCATAGAATACACTGAGCTATTTACAAAATCTCTGTCCTGCCATATTGATAGCTGTATAGAGTGAGCTGTGCCAACTCGCATTAAAAATAAGACAAACTGAAAAGACAAGCCACCCTGGTGGAATCACAATATCAATCAGTTATACAACAAAAGAAAAAAATGTCTTGGCCAAGCATAGGAGAAGATAGCCATACATACTAAAAGCCCCCAGACCAATCCAAACAGGCAGCACCCCTTAGAAAAGTTCATGAAAAATCAAAATCAACCCCCTGGGTAACAAAAGACATGAATCTACTCATGAAACAAAGAGATAGATCCTGGTCACACTATCTAAATAACAAACAAAAGCCCTTCTAAATTATCTTCAGTTAAGAAATTTAGCCAAAAAAACAAATCAAAAATGACAAAAATAAATCATACTATACAACAACCCAACAAAAACATCAAAATAACCAAAACAAATTCTGGGGTGCCATAAAACAACTATTAAACCCAGGACAATGCACAACCCAAACCCTCACCTCCCAAAATGCCACTGAGACCATAGCTACCCAACTTAACTCCCACTTCATAGCTTCAATACTGTCCCTATTGAAAAGACTACAATATGCCACTAATTGTTCCAACCAACTGTGCTTCTCATCCTAAGTCTTTTTCTAGCAGACCTATTCAAACTAGCTCTATAAATAAACTGCCACACAAACTAAAATCTACACCACTTGCTGTAGACTACTCCCCAGGGAATTTCTTAAATTGGCAGCAGACTCCATCTCTTATCTGATCTCCCTACTGATCAACCATTCTGTCTCTGAACAATATATCAGAAAACATTGAAAAATATCTCATCTCATCCCCTTACGTAAAGGAAGTGAATCCACAGAATTTCTCAAACTATAGGCCAATCGCAATAACCCCACCCCCCAGTCAAAATTATTGAAAAATGTAAGCATTCACAATTCCTGTCCTATCTACTAAACAACAGTCTTCTCTCCAACTCCCAGCATGATTTTAGACCAAAACACAGTACCACAACCGCTCTTATAAGCTTCACAGGTACAGTCAACCAGCTTAGAAACAATGATCAATTCATATCATCTATATTCCTTGACATGTGTAAGGCTTTTGACATGCTTTCCCATGAAAACCTTCTCAATGAACTAGCCACCTTAAATCTCTCTCAATTAGCTACATCATGGTTTCATAGCTACTTGTCTGAATGCCATCAAGCAGCCAAGTGGCAAAATGAGATCTCATTGTTACTATTAGCCTCAGTTGGTGTTCCACAAGGCTCAATTCTTGGGCCACTACACTTCATCATTTTCACTAACAAACTCAGTATCACCACCCACCTAGCTACCATAGTATAATACGCAGATGACGCCTCCCTCATATGCACAGCTCCCTCCCTTTCTGAGCTCCTATGTAGAAACCAAACGTCCTTTACAGACATAGAACATTCTCTCTCTGATAACTAACTCGTACTTAACCCAAACAAAAAAAAACTAATACTATTCTGAAATCAAAAATTCATCTGAGCTTCCCTTCCCTTTTATCATCCACTCCTCTAACAACACCAAAATTGAACTGGTTGACCATACCAAACTGCTAGGCATCACTAAAGACAGCTTCCTAAAATACAACAAGCACATAGCCATATGCATCAAAAAGGTCCACATCAAACTTGCCTCACTCTACAGAGCCAGTTCATTCCTCACACATACCTCCAGACACTCTATTGCCAGGACACATCTGTTATCTACTCTACTGTACACCTCCCCCATTTTTACAAACCTTAGAAAATTAGACCTAAACAAATTAGAGGCCTGATACAATAAAATAGCCAGATTTGCTACTAATCACCCAATAGATCTCACCATTGCTCAGCTCTCCACAAACTAAAGAGGATTGAACTACCAAATCTTTTATCTCTCAGACAACTTACAATTGCCCACACCATTATTCACCAACCAGACAACTGCCCTGAGCACAAAAACTTAGTTCAACCTTACTTTAATAGTAGATCTCTGCAGTCATCCAGCAAACTTCTACTAAAGGTCACTAAAGCCAAAAATAGTTTCAGCCCAAAAACACTGCATCAATGGGTCCTGATAACATCCCAGGATATTTAATAAATAACATGGAACATGACCTCTCTGATCCAATTGAAACTCTTTTCAGCTGGAGCCTTCAGTCAGGTTTTGTGCCAAAGAAATGGAAGATGGCTACAGTCATTCCCCTGCACATAGGAGGTGCAACCACTGTTCCTGATAACTACAGGCTCACAAATCATACCAGCCTCATATGTAAGGCCATGGAAAGAATCATCATGGACATGATAAATGAGGACATAGGTAACCTGCAAATGCTGGACACATCACAGTTCAGCTTTGTTAAAGGAAGGCCATGCCTATTAAATCTGGTGGAATTTTATGAGAGGGTCACCACAGCATTGGATGAAGGTAACACTGTGCACAGAGTTTACCTCAACCTGCTCAAGGCTTTTGATACAATACTCCACTCAGACATTATAGATACAAAGTACAAAGTAATTTAGGTATAAAACCTTTTAGCATCCACTGGATAGCCAGCAAGCTCATTTATAGGACCCAAGAGGTCAAAAGAGTGATGCCACCTCCACCAAGAGGCCAGTTACTAGCAGCGTAAAACCAGTGCTCTGTACTGGACCCACTCCTTTTTGGCATCTATTTATCTTAAATGAAAGCAAATGGTGAAGATTTATGGCTGACTATGTTTGCAGATGACTGCAAGCTGGGGATTATTATCAACTCCCCTGCAGACACTAGCATTAATCAAGAAGGTCTCTCTCTCTCTCTCTAACAAAACCATGGTCTTAAACTCAATGCTACCCTTTGGTAAATCAACTATCCTGGCTAATTAACATGTTGGTAATATGCCCCTATGAGTCGACCCAGTGGTCAGGGATCTGGGTACACACATAGACAGTAGACTTACCTTCAACCACCACATGGCCACAGTAGTGAGGAAGTCCATTTATGCTGGGCAGCTTATAAGTAAGGGCATGGCATCTAGGTCCAAAGAGGTCATTATCCCACTGTACTCTGCCCTTATCAGATCAATCATAGAGTACAACTCTCTGTTTAGTATGCACCTGACCAGGCATATGCAGCAACTAGAGCAACCTCAAAGGTTCCTTACAAAAAGAATACACGGTATAACAAACCTGTCTTATAAAGAGTGCCTTAAAGCCCTTTCCCTCTACTCAGTCTCCTATAGATTGCTGAGGAGTGATGTATGCCTGGCTTACAAAGCATCCACAAATCCCACACTTATGAATCTCCTACATATTTGTAATTCAAAGAGTACCAGAAATACAAGATCTAAGGACCTGAATTTTGTCTGTGACTTAAACAGAACATGCTGGAGAGACAGATATGTGTCCCAGAGATTGACCCTCCTATGGAACAGGCTTCCCATCCATGTGAAGCTGAGTTTGTCTATTGCTCCATTTAAGTACAACTTAAATAAGTGGATGGAGAATAGGAAATTTACACCAAGCAGGGCATCCATGTCCCTTATGGACAGAGGTAGCTTATAAATGCCTGGCCTTCAATGTCCTATTTGGATGTAGGACATCATTATTCTTTTGGGAAAACTTGTCTAGCCTTAGAAAGGCTACTCAGGTCATTAGCCGTGTAACAGTCTATGAATCTATGAAAGGTACAGGTCATTCTCAGTAAAGCAGGAAAAGTATGTTGACCATTTCCACCCAGACAGACAGACAGACAGACAGACACACACACACACACACACACACACACACACACACACACACACACACACACACACACACACACACACACACACACACACACACACACACACACACACACACACACACACACACACACACACACACACACACACACACACACACACACACACACACACACACACACACACACACACACACACACACACACACACACACACACACACTAGATTCCTTGTGGTGAAGGTAGATTACTGTTCGATGCCTGGGCCTTACATTCTTTGAAGACATATGTGGAAAGAACTGCAATGATTCTGCAGCTTCAACAAGGTGGAATGCCTAAAACTGTTCACCTCATAAGAGCCATTACAAGGCCATAAGTATATCTGAGGTATTGCAGGGCCTAAGGCACTGGTAATATTCTTAATCCTAGCCCTGGAGAGGCAGCTGTCACCCTATCCTTTACCAACTTGATGAGTCACGAATCTGTATGTCTTATAATGGAGTCAGTAATGACTAATGACTAAAACATTTCTCAGATGTGCTGCAGGCTATTGGACCTTAAGACTGCAAGCATGCAGTACATAGATCAAAAAAACTGCTCAAGACTGGAAAATATGAAACCACAGACTAGCATAACTTCCACTTTATTCAGCGCTTCGTAAAAAACTTCTTCAGAACCAAAAGGAATGTTATATCAAGCATTCATTTAAATACTGCACACAATTAAAATCAATTCATCAATTACATAGTGTAAAATCATAATTAAAGAGCCCTTTACAAAAAGCAAACTCTTCATTCATCATTATGCACTATAGAATACGCATAATTGAGTACATTACAATAACAAACATTATAAAACATATGCTTCACGATTTTTAAGTTCAGAGAAAGAGCAAAGAACTTGCAAGCAGCAGAAGATAACCAGAAAGAAGGCAAGATTAATGCCCGAGTCATCCACAGACAACGAGTAGGTGAGGGTAAGTTTGAAAAGGACATTTTGAATTTATCTAACTGTATTTTAAACAAATTTCATGTTCAACTGTTTAAGTTAGGTTTAAATTTCATTCCCACTACGCGAGCTGATGTAGTTGAAACCATCATTGATTTAAAGTAATTTACTAGGAAGTTAAATTTAAGATATATTTTGAAAGATGTGAGAAAAAACAACAGCATGTTTTTTAAACCTTCTAACTTTAATCCAGCTTTAATTCATACTATTCAGGTGTTTGAAACAACATGTGAGAATGGGATTAGAGCTTTGCTCAATAAAAAAAGTCAATATTATTTTAATAACTTGAATGTCAACATGAGAAAAGTTATGAAAGAGTTAGTGACTTCTAAAGACATGAGAATAATGAAAAGTGATAAGGGAGGGCTCACTGTCTTGATGAATCAAAAGGATTATATTAATAAAATGGAATATATGCTCAGTAATGTGAATGAATATAATATTGTTTCGACAAAGGACATAGAGAAAAGTTTCAGATATGTTAACAGCTTTTTGTATGAAAATTTGATGTGCAGTAATATGGATTCTGCAATGTACAATTTTTGTGAAGTAGAACATCCTAGAATAGGAGTGATGTTTGGCATTCCTAAGAGTCACAAAAGCCTAATGGACCCTCCCTTCAGACCTATTATTTCTGCCCCGAATTATGTCACAGTGGGTATGTCAAAAATGATTGATGCAATGCTTAATCCTATTGTTTGTAAAATGAAGTCATATTTGAGGGACTCTTGGGATTTTTTAGATGGTATTCGTTTTGTGAATGAAGCTCATTTATTCAGTCTAATACAGCACATTATGTTTACTCTAGATGTAGTATCTTTGTACACGTCCATACCCCACGACAAGGGGATAGAAGCAATGAGAGCATTTTTACAGCAATGTAGTAATATATCTAATGGAGAAGACAGTTTTTATTGTGATTCTATGGAAGTTATTTTAGAAAATATTTTTTTTATTTTTAATCATAGATTTTACAAGCAAGTTCAAGGAGTTGCAATAGGGTCCCCAGCAGCCCCAGTTTTTGCCAACTTAGTTATGGGGTGGTGGGAACACACCATCTTGGACTCCTTGAAAACTGAATTCAAGGTCATTTATTACAAAAGATTTATAGATGATTTAATTTTTATTTTATATGGAGGGGTTCGAGAAATGCAGTTATTTTGTAATAAGTTGAATGAGGTTTCTGACTTCTTGAAGTTTGTTGTGGGATGTTATGGAAATTCCATTAACTTTTTGGATGTAACTTTGACATGGAATGCATTGGGAGAAAACTTTACTAGTATTTTTCGTAAAGAAACTTTCAAGAATAATTATTTACATGCAACTAGTCAACATCCGAAATTCATGCTGAATAATATACCTAAAAGCCAATTCATACGAGCTAGCAGAATGACGAGTGTTGATGAGACATTTATTAATGAGCTTGAATTCTTCATACAATTGTTTTTGGAGAGGGGGTACAGTGAGAGTTTGTTAAGGGAAGCAGCTGATGACATCTCTAAGCAACGTGCAACCTTGTATCCACCCATTTTGAAAAATAGGCCAACACTCCAAGTTAAGGAAACTGGAAAGTATACTGAAATTTTATGTTTCTGTATGAATATGAGAGTTGACAATATAGATATACGTAATATTATAAACAATAATTGGAAGATCCTCGAAGGAAATGTTGATTTAATGGCAGCCATTAAGGGGAAACCGAAGTTTGTTTATAGGAATGAACATAGTCTGAAAGGAGCATTTGAAAAGGGGAGAGATAGAAGCACATGTAGCATTAAGGCATATCAACAGGGGCATGCACAAGTGTCATGCCTGTTCCGTCTGTAGGTTTATTTTAGAAGGTCCCTACATTCAGCTTCCTCACATACTTAATACCATAGGAGTCCCTGGTAGTTTTTGTTGCAAAACAAAAGGAGTTGTTTATATTGCAGTGTGTGACAAATGCTCATCATTTTATATTGGTATGACTACTAGAAAATTAAATGTTAGACTGAAGGAGCATATGTATAATATTAGAAAAAAGGACAAAAAACAGATATTTTATAAACATAGTGTTGAATGTATTGGTTTTAAAAACGTTTGTTTTCTATCCTGGAACACTGTGAACCTGACATCAGGGGGGTGATTACAAGAATTTTTTGGCTCAAAGAGAAATTAGATGGCAAATTAAACTACAGGCGGATCATTTTCCTAGGTTAAATGAAGCCATCAATATTAAATGTTTCTTAAAAGATCATGAAGCATATGTTTTATAATGTTTGTTATTGTAATGTACTCAATTATGCCTATTCTATAGTGCATAATGATGAATGAAGAGTTTGCTTTTTGTAAAGGGCTCCTTAATTATGATTTTACACTATGTAATTGATTAATTGATTTTAATTGTGTGCAGTATTTAAATGAATGCTTGATATAACATTCCTTTTGGTTCTGAAGAAGTTTTTTATGAAAGCGTTGAATAAAGTGGAAGTTACGCTAGTCTGTGGTTTCGTATTTTCCAGCCTTGAGCAGTTTTTTTGATCTATTTTCTTGTTCAGCTGCTTTGTCGACTTTTTGATTTTTGTAAGCATGCAGTACAGATGATTCCAGCAGGGGTGTAGCAAGCAAATTTTGTACTCACAAGCTGTTACACCCCCCCTCCCCCGGACACCTGGCACTTAAAAATGGACACATCTCTCAAAATGCTGCCCCCAAGCACTTAATAAATGCAAGAAACATTTTCAGCTATTACCCCTAAAACTAGTAAAAATATTGTGTTTTGATTACCAGTATTTCACCTGCTGTTAAAGGCATTCACTCAGAAATGTATAGACATAATATGACCTGAAAAAAGCTATGTTGATGTGATGCTCTGAAAAAAATGTACTCAGTAGAATACAGAGTATGCCTTGCTACACCCTTGGACTCCAGTAACAGTAGTTGTGGGTGCAGGTGTGCTATTTGTGTTTGTCTATGTTCCTGAGGTAAGCTCATAGAATGTTGAGAAAGTGTAGCAAGTTTAGTGAACGATTTATTTTCCTTATCATAATATGTAGAAATAAAATGGTTGTACTGTGGTAATACATTGTATTGTGTTGGTGCTGTTTGCTGGCCGTGGGTGGGATGGTGACATTAGCTTCCAGTTTAGATATATAAGTGCATCTCCCATGGATGGAATTATTTCATGTTAGATGAAGTGGGTTATCAGTGAAACAGTGGGCAAATACTACACTGACTAAGAAAATCAGATGCTAAAAGTCTGGCTAAGTCTGAGGGAAAATCAAGCTGAGACACCACTCCGACAGACAGCAGTTAATAGAATGTATTCATAGTACAGATCTGAAATCAGGACACATAATGTATAGCCAGTTTAGTTAAAATAGTAAGAAGGATCAGTTTTGAATACTATTTTGTCTGAGGACAATTGGCTAGACCTATAGTTATATGTAGGTATTCAGTGTTTTGGTCTATGTAACAAAACAAATGGGTAAACTAATATAATTAGTTTAAAGGGAGTGACTTCTCATAATAAACAGCCATCAAAAGAGAATGTAAAGGGAATTTTAGGGTCCACTTAACATACAGGCAGGCAAACAGAGAACCACTGGATTTAAGAATACAGAGGTTTCTCAAGTGAGCTTTCTCAACCTTGAAATGCTTTCTTTTCCCCTTTAATAAAAATATCAGTCTCTAGCTCTTCCCTCATGTTACACTTACCAAGAAACTCAACTTTATTTTCTCTCCTAGCCAGAACTTTACAAATGCAAATGAAACATAAGTTAACACACTAAAGTAGCAATACAAACAATACACACTGCATTCAAAATATATATATATGGAATAAAACCCCAAATGGTTTGGTTTCTCCAACAGCAGTCCATTCTATGGAAGATTCTGTTCAAAAGAGATTTATCAGGAAAACAGGTGGTGCAGAGGAAAAGGCTATGATCTTTTGTTCCTCTGGTACAAGATTTGATTCCCTTTGCCCTCATTTGCGTATTGTATGAACTTGAGCAAGTCACTTAGTCAGAGTTTATTCCCAGGCCACCCTTGAAAAGGGACTGCTTGTTCAGTGGGCCTACCGGATTAACAAATGCATATTATTAAAATGTTTTTTTTTTTCTTTTTTAAACAAAAATAAAAAAGTCTAGTTTCTCCATAATTTCCTAGGAATTATACCATGACCCCCCCAAAACGTGCACGCTGATTGGCCAGCGTGCACATTGTAAATCGAGTTATACTAATGGAAAAAGGTCCGGTCACCCGGACTTTTTTCCAATAGTATAACTCTACTTTTAAAACACTGTCTCGCTATGTTAAATGGGTTTAACATAGCAAGACAGCTTTAAAATAAGCAACGGAGATCCCCGTTGCTTATTTTAAAGCTGTCTCGTTATGCTAAACCCATTTAACATAGCGAGACAGGTTTTAAAAAAAGCAACGGAGAAAGCAAGATCTCCATTGCTTTTTACTGTTCGCTATGTTAAATGGGTTTAACATGGCGAGACAGTACAAAATAAGCAACGGACATCTCCGTTGCTTATTTTAAACTGTCTCGCTATGTTAAACCCATTTAACATAGCTTAATAAAAAGCAACGGAGATCTTGCTTTCTCGCTTTTGCCAACTCTGATGTACTGCGCAGGTGCAC